>NW_007734978.1:0-566 GCF_000696425.1 Galeopterus variegatus
CTCATCCATGCAGAATTTCATTCTTTTTATGGCTGAGTAGTATTCCATAGTGTATATACACATTTTTCTTATCCATCCTTCCATCGATGGACATTTAGGTTGGTTCCGTAGCCTGACTATTGTAAGTAGAGCTGCGGTGAACATGGCAGTGCAGGTATCTCCTCGACATGATGACTTCCATTCCTTTGTGTATAAACTCAGCAGTGAGACTGCTGGATCATGTGGTAGTTCCATCTGTAGTTGTTTGAGAAACCTCGATATGGTTATTAGAGGTTGGAAAGGGAGAGGGGAAGAGAGGGGGACTGGGAGAAATTGGATAATGGAGGCAAAGGATAATGAAGTTTTGTAATGATGAATACGCTATTGATCCTGATTTGATCATCACGTATTGCACACAAATACCAATAGTCAACTCTGTATCCCACAAATATGTATAATCAATTATGTTTCAACGAAAAAAGGAGGTG
Source organism: Galeopterus variegatus (assembly GCF_000696425.1). Lineage (NCBI taxonomy): Eukaryota > Metazoa > Chordata > Mammalia > Dermoptera > Cynocephalidae > Galeopterus > Galeopterus variegatus. The sequence continues at coordinate 468 of NW_007734978.1, forward strand.
GGGAACAAAAATAAAAAATAAAAGGTCAAAATCTCCATGAGGAGTCTTCTTGTACTTGGGAAAGAAAGGCCAGCCAGAGGGAAGGGCCTGCCTCCGAAA
>NW_007734978.1:2101-4184 GCF_000696425.1 Galeopterus variegatus
AGGACTCAGCCTCCAAATCCCAAATCATTTTTAAAGTGTTTAATTAATTCTAGGCTTTGTTAAGGTTACTATAGAATAGACTTTACTCCAAAACTATGGCCTTTCCAGTGTTCCAACCAGATGCCAAGAATGCACCAGTTACCCTTATTCTGGCTAGGCTAACACTCTAATGTCACTAACTAACCTCTGGTACCCTCATTCTGTTCTCACATCACACCACTGAGCTGCTCCATGGTAGACTTCATATAGTCTCACTGTGCTCATATGCATCCCAGCTATTGAAAAAGAACTCGCAGAAAGCCCCCACACAGATTTCTGCCACCTCCCCATGCAGTTGTCTTCAGTCCTTTGTCAAGTGAGTCTCAGGAAAACTACAGCCTAGCCCAAATTAAGCTTATGTCATTATTAAAAGATAATTCCTTCACTCTTCTGCCTAACAGAGGAAAGTAAACACTCTAAGCAGAGGAATAAAACATCACTTAAAGACTTTAAAGCTCTTCTATATACAATATGTGGCTTACAATAAAACAAAAAATTAATAGGCTGGCAAAGAAGAAACAAAATATGTCTGATAATTTTTAAAAAGAATGATGATTTAGATATTGGAGTGTGCAGCAAAAACTTNACCAGTCTCCCCAGGCACGGCACTCGCTAGGTTGTGAGCCTTCTGGGCACCAGGCTGGAGCCCCAGGCCATGGGAGTCTGAAGGGCAATGCTGGGAGCCACCGTCCTTTGGGCAGACCGGACAGAGGCTGAGCCCAGGTCTCCCTTCCCTCTGCATTCCATCTATCTGCATTTAAAACTCAGGTCGTGCAGGTGGATGCGGGCGAGTCTTGACTTTTTTTTCACTCCAGCATCTCTCTTTCTGATTGACACGGCAGGTGTTAAGCTGCCGTCTTGCCGTCTGTTGCTTGGATTTTCTCTTCTGTTGTTCCTCTCCTGCCTTATTTTGGGCCACTAGTAATATTTTTGTTGTATGCTGGACACTGTGACACACATTGTAGAAATTCTGAATTCTGCTATGTTTCTGTGAAGACTGTGGATATTTATTCTAGAAGGTAGGCAACTCAATTGCAGGTGGGCTGCCTTGAACACAGTCTTATTTCTATATCTTGTTATGGTGTGGGCTGTGGAAAGCCTCTAACTAGCAGGACTCAGCCTCCAAATCCCAAATCATTTTTAAAGTGTTTAATTAATTCTAGGCTTTGTTAAGGTTACTATAGAATAGACTTTACTCCAAAACTATGGCCTTTCCAGTGTTCCAACCAGATGCCAAGAATGCACCAGTTACCCTTATTCTGGCTAGGCTAACACTCTAATGTACAAAGGGCTCCCCAAATTCTGTTTTGTTTAATCCTGTGACAACCCTGAGTGATACGTTATTCTCTTTCCTCCGCTTAACGGTTGGGAAAACTGAACGTGCTAAGGCTTGTGTACCTTCCCCCAACCACAGGTAGTAAATAAATAGCAGAACTGGAAATGGAATCTAAGTCCTCTCATTCAAAATCCCTCCTTGACTGTGCACGTGCCCCAACAAGAAACCCTTCCTGTCCTCTCCAGTGGTACGAATCTCTTCTAGGAACTCATCCAACAGGCTGGCAGCAGGCACTGGGGACTAAGCAACAGCTTTCGTAAAAAAAATCATAAAACAACCCAGGGTTAAAAAATTACCATCAAAGAAAGTGTAATGAGAGCTGACGTCTCAAGTAAAAGTGTTGAAACCAAACGATAATAGCATGTTATTTTTAAAGTGCCAAAAAATTTGAACAAAAAGGCAAATCTTGTAAAAATAAAGGTAAAAAAATTTTAAGTAAGTCTTGGATACGCAGGATGTCAGCAAATCATTGTTCAGCAACACTTGACTGCAATAAATACTATAAAGAATTAATCATTACAAAAGAAAATATGTTAGAGGGAAACACGGAGTTGCATGAATAATAAAGATACTGGGGCCAGCCCAGTGGCGCACTGGATAGTGCGCCGCTTGTGAAGCGCAGCGGCGCTCCCGCCCGAGGGTTTGGATCCCACATACAGACCGGTTCCCGCTCACTGGCTGAGCGAGGCGCGGGATCAACACCAAGGG
>NW_007734978.1:5117-9504 GCF_000696425.1 Galeopterus variegatus
CGGTCCGGTACGGGGGCGACACTGAGGGTTGCGATCCGTTGCCAGACACAAAAAAAGACAAAAAAATAATAATAATAATAATAATAATAATAATGGTAATGGTTGGTAGAGTTTCAAACATATGTAGAACTAACATGGATAATAATAATAAAGCAAAAAGCAGCAGTGGTAAGTGGAGTTGAAATGTACTTAAGTTCTAGCAACATCAGAGATGTGGTAAAAGTGTAATTTGTATTATATGGTGAGAAGTCAAAGATGAATGTTGCACTATCGATAGTAACTATGAAAAAAATAACAGAATATATAACAAGTTATATAGCAAGTTAATGAAAAATGGAATATATAACAAGTTCATGTAGAATGCATATAACAAGTATATATAACAAGTAGTGTAACAAGTTAATTAAAAATGGAAAAATAGAAAAATTCTGATAATTCAAAAGAACTAAAGAAAGGAGGGAAAAAATAAGCATAAAGCTGTTTGTACAAATAGGAAACTAATAGTAACAAAGCAGCTATAAATCCACCCAAATCAGTAATAACACTGAACATAAATAAAGTTCTTAGATATTCTGTTTCTTGATCTGAGGCTCATTACCCAAATGTGTTTGGATCATAAATATGTAAACTTATGATTTGTACACTTTTCTACCTGTATTTGTTTGTGTTTTATATATCATTTAAAATGTATTTTTCAGCATTCTGAAAATACTTGCATTCTAGAAAGCTATATGCCAAAATGACAAGGGTAAAGGAAAATGAGCTTATGAAAGAAATTTTTATCTTTTATTTATCTATATTTTCTAACATTTTAACAGTAAACCTATGGACTTTGCATAATTACCAAAAATGAAAATATACATTAAATATATTTTTTAATTTTTTTATGCTAAAAATACATTAAAATTCACTGAGTACAAAGATGGCAGTGCCATCTGGCCTCTCTCCTAAGCTCACCACTGTTGACATCTCTTGCTGGATGAACTTGGAACACTCACCCCTTCCCTACATCTGTCAGCTTACCTATGTTCCAAGTTCTACAGTAGAAACTAAAATAAAGTAGATTGGAAATGTAGGCTTGTCAGCTATTGGAAAGACAGAGGAGGCTCATGTAAGCCTGTGATTTCTCTTTTCTTCCCTCCTCTGCCCTATCCCTAAAAAAATCTGGTCGGATGCCTGGGCAGAATTGGTATTCAGCAGAACCCTCTGTTCAAAGCCCAACACAGTAGATCAGACTGTTGAGGCTCAGCTCCTTAGGCTGCAGAAATGATCCAGGTGGTCCACAAAGTGGGCGGTTTGGGTGATGGGAAAGGGGAAATGTTTCTCTGACCTTACGTCTTGGCTAGAAAATATTAGAAAGTCTTTATAATGTCTCTTAGAAAAATGACTCAATCTTAGTTTCAGTGGCTTGGGTATCTGGAGTTTTCTTCAGCACAGGGAAGGGATTCGGCCTTAGGGAGCTGTATGTCTCTCTCAGTCCAGTTCCTAGCAGCAAAATTTTGATGTCTACAAACTCTAGAGAGCAAAGCACAGCTACAGGGACAAGGGTGGGGCTCTCAAGGCTAGCTCCCAGGTGGCCAAAGTCAAATAAACCTCACCATCTCCTTCTCCCATTCTTCTCTCCCTAATTCACATTAGCACCACTGAGTCACTTTAAACAATCACATGAGGGAGGAATGTAAAGGGAAGGGTTACGAAGGCTCCACTTAGACCTCCTATGGGTGCACCAAACCCAGCACATCCAGCATTAGACTCATCACCTACCCTTAAAACCTATTTTTCCTTTGGTGTGCTTTTTTTCCCAATTTGCCCAAATTAGAAACCTTGGAGTCATCCTTTGTCACCCCCATGTTCTTGTCTTTCTTTTGTAACATTCCAACTGAGCCCCTGTTTCTGCAGACCCCACCTGAGAGTCACTTAAATCTGTCTGCTCCTCTGCTTCATGACCTTCATCATCACCACCGTCATCATCACCATCACCACCAACATCATCACCACCAACATCATCGCCACCATCACCACCATCATCATCGCCTTCATCATCACCACCGTCATCATCACCATTACCACCAACATCATCGTCACCATCACCACCAACATCATCACCACCAACATCATCGCCACCATCACCACCATCATCATCACCATCATTACCAACATCATCATCACCATCACCACCAACATCATCGTCACCATCACCACCATCATCATCACCATCATTACCAACATCATCATCACCATCACCACCAACATCATCGTCACCATCACCACCATCATCATCACCATCACCACCAACATCATCATCACCATCACCACCATCATCACCATCATCATCACCATCATCATCATCCCCATCATCCCCATCATCACCATCACCATCATCACCTTCACCATCACCATCATGATCACAATCACTGTCACCATGTCGTCATCATCATCACCATCATCAACATCAACATCATCATCATCTTCACCATCACCATCACCATCATCATTACCACAATCACTATCACCATATCATCATCACCAGCAGCAGCAGCAGCAGCAGCATCACCATCATCACCATCAACCTGTCACGCTAGCCTTCATCTTCCCCCCTTTGTCTGACATGCTAGCTTCAAGAATATCAAATCTCATTATGCCAGTTTCATTCTCAAACCCCTGAAAGTCTCATGTGGCTGGCAGGGTGAAGATCAACTATCTTGGCATGGCAGGAGGGCTTGTCACCATGAAGCACGCACTGACGTTACATGCCTCACTCCCTACTTCCTTTTCCTGTGCACAGCCATGCAAAACTTCTCCCCAGCACTTGAAGAAGCCATGCTATTTGGCAACTCTAAGCTTTGGTTTATGCTCTTTCCTTTCCTGGCATTCTGACCCCTCCATCATCCTCCACCAAGACCTGGCATAAATGACGCCTCTCTTGAGATGCTTTTCCTAGGTCATCACCCCTTGCTGTGCTTCCATCAGCCTTGCACACCTCTTTTTCTAACTGCCACTTTTTAAAAAGCATTTACTACATATGAAGAATCATGCTAAGTGCCTTTAAATAGCTCTCCCACAACAATCCTACAAGGCACATACCACAATTTTACTGATGAAGAAAATGAGCCTTAAGTTAAGTAACTTACCCAAAGTCTCAAATCCAGGCATAGCTGAGATACTAGCCCAGGTCTGTGTGACTCTGAATACTGCTTCTCACCAGATGAAGCAACTCTTGTGGCTCCGTGCTGTCCCGGTCCACCAGCTATAGGCTCGCTGAGGGTGGGGATGGGTGGAGCCTGCCCAGAATAGAAGCTCAATCATTCTTTATGAAGACGATAATCTCCCTTTTTAAATGCCACCTGAGATAATTCGTTGCAAATATTTAAGTGAGTCCTTATTACAGGGCTGTATACATAGAGATGAGCAAACATGGTCCCTGTCCTTGAGGAGCGCATACCACATAACAACCTAGCTGAGTTGCTGCTGGAGAAATGGGCTGGATGCCGGATATCGTGTGCAGGAGGGGACACCCTGTTATGTGAGTGTGAATGAGAGCAGAATGGAGGCAAAAATGCACCCAAGACCACGTGTCAGGGTCGAAAACCACCCTTGCCTTATCTGTCCTGCGCCTGTGGCAGGTCACCTGGCCCTCTGGTGAGGAGGGGCCTGGACCAATAGCCTCAGGCAGCAGGAGGGCAGTGCACTGTTCATGCTGCAGCCTCACATCTCCCCAAGGGCAAGCCCCAGCGCTGGAAGGGCCAGAAAGACCCAGACATCCTCGAGCACCTACCCAAGGTAGGGTGTGTTCCTGAGCAAGTGCACTGCTCCCGCTGCTCTGCAGGGCCACGCGCAGTGTGAGTGCATGCTCTGCACAAGACTGCCTTGCTGTGGCATTCCAGCTCTGTGACCTTGGGCAAGTTGATTAGCCTCTCTGGGCCTTCCTTTTGCTTTTTCTAAAATGGATATTGTAATGATAGTCCCTCCCTCGGGAGTTTGGGAGATTAAAGAGTGTCATATGTAAATAGGGTAGGCTAGTCTCAGGGACACATCAAGCACCACCCCTACCATTTGTCCTTTTTGTCCTTGACATGGAGCCCTGTGCAGCAGAGCAGTGCAGCCACAGTGACGGGTTCGTAAGAGGGCTTTCCTGGTGTGTGCTGTACCCTTTTAATTCACAGAGTAGGGTTGGCCTCCTTTGCCTGCTGTGCCCTCATTTTGTATCAAACTCCAGGAATCTATGAGGACCTCAGTCCCTGTCCCCACTCCCAGGACAGGGGGGAAAGCAGCTGCTCAAATCCAGGACAAGACATCCAGGGTAACAGCTGCCAGGCACAGCTGTGTGCTGGCAGATTCCTAGAGGGCAGAGAGTGGGCGGGTCCCAGCTCAGACTCTTCTTCCTCAC
>NW_007734978.1:9728-10668 GCF_000696425.1 Galeopterus variegatus
GCTGGCAGATTCCTAGAGGGCAGAGAGTGGGCGGGTCCCAGCTCAGACTCTTCTTCCTCACTCCCAAGAAAGCCTTGAGAGCTGCCCTCTGAGCCCCCCTGGCAGCAACCTTCTGGACTAAGCCTGGCCTTGCCCACCGTGTTGCTACTCTCTGTCTGCCACTGGCCTGTGAGGTTTTCAAACAGAGGGATCGTGTGGTCCCTGGACAGTCCTAGCCTTAACCATGGTACCAGGAAAATAGCAGCTGCTCAATAAATATCAGACAGATGAAAGAATGAATGAATGAATGAAGTTTCAGGGGAGGGTTGGAAAGATGAGAAGTGAAGCCACAGCAAAGAGAAAATGCTGTGGCAAGTGCTCCTTTGTCCTTAGCCACTCAAAATATCGACCCCCCATCTAGTATGGGGCACGGCAGTTTGGAAGGGGGGCATCTCTGCGGTTCCTCTAACAGTTACTAAATAAATGTTAAATTTGATGTCTTGTTGATTAATATCTTAACGTAATTCATTTCCACTTGTGTTTGAAATATGTGTTTGCAAGTACTGATTGAACACAAATATTAAATAAGATAGAGTCTTTACAAAATCCATTATCTGGACCCTTTGGGCTCATACCCTGAGCCCAGCTTCAGCACCCATGACCACCCACCTGGGCACAGCCTCGGGCCCCGTGAGTCCTCTCACCTGCAGTAAAAGGTGTTGACAAAGGGCCGGCCCGGTGGCACACTCGGTAGAGTGCAGCGCTTGGGAGCGCAGCGGCGCTCCCGTCGAGGGTTCAGATCCCATATAGAGACCGGTCAGCTCACTGGCTGAGCGTGGTGCAGGCGCGACACCGAGGGTTGCGACCCCGTTGCCAGTCATGGTGCGGGCGCAACACCGAGGGTTGTGATCCTGTTACTGGTCACAAAAAAAGACAAAAAGGAAAAAAAAAAAAAAAAAGG
>NW_007734978.1:10678-21912 GCF_000696425.1 Galeopterus variegatus
GTTTGCAAGTACTGATTGAACACAAATATTAAATAAGATAGAGTCTTTACAAAATCCATTATCTGGCCCCTTTGGGCTCGTACCCTGAGCCCAGCTTCAGCACCCATGACCACCCACCTGGGCACAGCCTCGGGCCCCGTGAGTCCTCTCACCTGCAGTAAAAGGTGTTGACAAAGGGCCGGCCCGGTGGCGCACTCGGTAGAGTGCAGCGCTTGGGAGCGCAGCGGCGCTCCCGTCGAGGGTTCAGATCCCATATAGAGACCAGTCCGCTCACTGGCTGAGCGTGGTGCAGGCGCGACACCGAGGGTTGCGACCCCGTTGCCGGTCACGGTGCGGGCGCAACACCAAGGGTTGTGATCCTGTTACTGGTCACAAAAAAAGACAAAAAGGAAAAAAAAAAAAAGGTGTTGACAAGATTCTCTTTTATCCACACAACACACATTCATGAAATGCTCACTCTAGGCCTGTTAGAGATAACCTGAGACTGTGGCTGGGGATCGCTGCCTGCACAAGGAAGGGGGGTATGTTCCAGGGTCTCAGTAGCCCCAGTGAACCCCAGCCCCACCAGTGGCAGTGGAGGTGGTAAGCGGGTCAAGTGTGCTGGGCGGTCAAGAGACCTCCTGGTGTCCAGAGTTCACCTGTGGGCGACAAGCCGCCCAGAAGCTCCCCAGCCTCCCTGACCACCAGTCACTGCAGCACAGCCGCGGCCTGGCCGGGGTCTGAGGACACAGAGCCCAGAGAGGAGACGCGCCCTTCCCAGGTCTCCCCTGGGCCCCGCCTCGCCGGCTCTCGCAGCCGCTGCACGGCAGAGAAATGGAACCTCAGACAATTTTCTTTAAGTAAGAGGAGGAGGGGGTAAAAAATAGCAGCACACAATTAGGGAGCTGCTGAACTTCTGTGCAAACTAATGAATAAACCAGCCCTTGACAACTTCCCCCAACTGCTGCCGACAGGATAATTGTGCCTAATTTCTTAATTTTAATGCCGCTGTTGCATTTGGCTTCTGCTAATGAGATGTAAATATGTGTTGCGGGTTTGTGGATTTGTTTAATTGCAGGGTAGCTAAACTGCGATTGGCCGGAAGGTTAGTCTTTTATTTATCTATTTGTATTTTGTGTGCCCCTGTGTTCCACAGAGAAGGTGAGCCGAGGAGTGTGGCAGCTGTGTTGTTGTCCCCTCTTTAGGAGACAGAAAGGAAGTTCTATGGGGCTGGCTCAATCAGTAGAGCATGGTGTTGATAATACCAAGGTCAAGGACTCAATCCCTTTACCAGCCAGTTGCCAAAAAAAAAAAGAAAGAAAACAGAAAGTAAGATCCAGTGCTTTCTGGTGGAGGGCTGGTGGTCTGGGGAGTGGGAAGGGGGATGAAAAGAGGGGCTACCTGAACCCTTCCCTCCCCAGGTCAATATGCCACCACATCCCTCGTGGACCAGTCAATCTGAATGACACTCATCCCATCACAGACGGGAAGGAGGATGCCTCGGGCTGGATCAGGGTGTGCTCTGAAGCAGCAGGTCAGATGCAGACAAAAGCCAATTGCACAGTGGCCAAGATGGCAGCAGAGACAGAAGAGACTGCCCCATCTCTACCACAACAGCGCCGGCCTGGGGGAGTGCATCGTGAGTGCCGAGGGGCGTCCAGGCCTTGCCCATTCCATCCGCAGCACCTTGGTCATCTGACAGTCCTGTGAGGAAGGGGCTGTCGCGGCTGCCTTTCGAGAGATGGGGTAACACCATCAGAGAGGTTTGTAGTGTGCTCAAAGCCGCAGGGCCAAGTGGCAGTGATGGATTTGAAGCCGGCAAGGTCCTACTGCAGATCTGATGCTCTCTGCTTGAGTCACACTTCCTCCTACTACTCTGTCCACCTGCCATTGACCCTTGTGTCGACCCCTGCAGAAAGGTGGTCCCTGGCGTGGGCAACTTGCCACAGGAGTGGCAAGGGCCAGAATCTTATGAGCCAGCAGGGTGACGGATCACAGGCCCCCACTGGGAGGTCCTCTAGCCCAGGCCCTCCCAGGGCAGGGTGGCGCCTGGTCGTCTGGCAGAGCTGGGACCTCTCCCTCCATTTGCTGTGTCCTGGAGGAGCTGGGTCTCCTGCAGTCTTCACCCTGAGCAGGAGGAAAGTTCTCCATTACTTCTGACTTTGGTCCTTGTCCACAGCTTTAAATGTAATCTCTTCATCACCCTCTCTGAAGAACAATCCTTCAGATATTTAAGGAAAAGCACTTGGTGCCTCCTTAGTCTTCTCTTCGTAGGGATGAACCATCTCGATGGCCTTCCACCCTTTCCTTCTGACCTAGGCTCTTCTGAGACCCTCTGGTAAATCCCCTGGAGTGTTGTCAAAGCTACAGACCCCAGACTGCAGTCAGGGCCAGAACAGCAAGAACATTCCGTTTGGGTCTTCATAAGGAGCAATGCTTGGAAATTGGTGACTTGCTCTTTGGAGCCCTTCTCCCTGCCCTGTCACTGCTCCTGCTGTCTCCCTGCCTCCCCCCACAGTCTGGCTCCACTTCCAGACTGCTTTGCTCTCTTCCAAGAAGAAGCGGGTAAAACAATCCCTCCAGATTGCACCTTGTGTATTATTTCTCCCAGAGGCATCTACATTTTAACTGGGATATTCTGATAGACTGAAAAGATTTTACCATCCAAAGGAATGAATCTCTAAAAGTGAAACTTCCTAGTCAACAATGCATAATAAAATTAATTTTAACTTTAAGAAAATGAATATTCGGAATATCTCAGTATCAGGAAGGGGCACAAACACTGCCCCCCCAATCCCAACAGCTCTGCCAGTGCAGACGGTCCTGCCCACATGCCAAACCTCCCATGTTTCCTTTTCCTCCACACTACACAAACACTGCCCCCCAATCCCAATAGCCCTGCCAGTGCAGACGGTCCTGCCCACATGCCAAACCTCCCATGTTTCCTTTTCCTCCACACTGGTACTCTACTTCTGAGCTGTCCTTCATAGGATTCTCTCACTATTTGCTTTTCTCCTTTATCTTCATGAAAGCACCCAGATGAAGTAGAGTGTGCCCTCCCCAGATGTCAGGAGGCCCATCTTCTGGTCTCAGCTGGATGCCTACGAGGAGCCTGGAGGAAAGCACACCACCATACCTCCCCAGGGTAAAGGCCCCGCACTGGAGTTACAGCCATCTGGTCTACCCACCTGTCCGAAGTCAACACCACATTCCACATTCCAGGCACGTGCTCATCCAGCCTATGCTTGGATCCTTCCACAAATCCACTTCTCCCCAGTGCCGCCCCTTTCCTACATAGCAGCTCTGAGGGTGAGGACTTCTTTCATTAAATTGACCAAAAATGGGTCCCCCCGTAGCTTGGAGCCAGAGGTTCTGGTTCACCCATAGGAAGAAGTCGCATTGCTGGGTGGAAGAACGGGAGTCAGGGGTCCTGGGTTTGCTCTTCACAGCAGCCATGTGCTCTTGGGCACTCCTCTGTCCCAATCTGTACAGTGGGAATGATAATCCATCTGAAGGCAGCTACAGTGAGGACTAAGTAAGACCACGTGTGTAGAGTGCCTGGCTTACAGGAGAAGCAGCATTAGTGTTAAACCTCTCCCTTTTCTGCATAAGGGCCTTCAGACTTTGTAGATAATTGCAATGTCTCGTTTCCATTCCATTGATACATGCTTCATGTAAAAAGACTCCATGTCCCATCACAATTCCAATTTCTTTATGGGAATGACATGGGAACAAACTCATTTGTCCTCCCTGCCTCGAAGGGCCATAGGGCGGGTTGAATACAGGCATGAACCTGGCAGTATTACAAAGAGCTAGAGCAAAGCTAGGTGCTGCTGTTTCTTCCAGTTTTCTCATACCTCTTCTCCCTCCGTTTATCTTTCTACCTTGCTATTCCCCTCCCCTCTTTCTTTTCTTTCTTCAGCTCCCCCATCAATAATCACTGCCCGTCCCTCCTCTTCTCTCTTCCCTCTCCGTGTCCCTCAATAGCAGCTCCACTGGGTTCAGGAGTGGGGAGCAGGGTCAGGAGACAGATTCTGGGGCTCCTCCACAGTTGCTGATAAAATTCATAGCTGTTTATTCCCAAGAACATTTGGTGGAAAAAATATATCTTCATTAATTTAATAACAATAATGGAAGACAATGTGTATCCTAATAAAAAAGCCAAGCAAACACTTTGCAAACAAGATGATCTTCCTTAACCAGCCAGGCAGCTGATGAGACTACACCAGTGCAATGAAAGATTTCATCAATCTCTCCAGAGGTCTGTGTCTCCCTTGGTTGGCTGTCTGGATGCCCTGGCCCTGTCGCCCTGCCATCTAGTAAAAGAACTTGGCTGGAAATGTATCCCACCCGTAAGCCCTCCTGACAGGCATGAGGAGTAAGATATGGGAATACGTAATAAATGTGGCAGAGTGTCCCACTTTTTTCTGTTCTTTAAGAGCCATGACTCACAACCTCAGATGCTCATTAAAATTACAAGGAAATATTTTCATGTCAATACCCACTGTGTCCGTCTTTAGACTTCATGACTGCGCATAATTTTTGTTTATTGTTTTTGAGAGCTTAAAAGAAAAACTGCCCAACTCCTAGGATGGTCCTCTGAGAAGAAGGGGGCTGTGGCCCTGGGTCCATGAGGCAGCAGATGCTAGAACCTCTTCTACCTCTGACCTCCTGGAGCCAGCTGGTGCCCTGGGGTGCCATGCTTGAAGGTGCAGACCAGGGATAGGTGGACAGCTCCCAGCCAAGCCCCGCCCAGAGGATGGAGTCATCCTCCCTGGAAAACTGACCATATCGGGTGCAGGCATCTGGACCATGCTGGCTGCCCGCAGCAGAAACATAACAGCAGGAACTCTCAGCTGAAAACCGCACAGAACCAGTGTTCAACAGCAACCTCACATGGCACTGAGACACAAGGACATCAGAGATCCTACCTCAGTTCTTCCAGCTTGTATGTGGAAGCAAACCTGACTCCCCTTTGAGCTTCCAAAGCCCCAGAGAATTCTCAGAAAATTCATAGAGTAAGCCTTTAGAAAATTAGATAATATACTCAGTTTCCAACAAATATTATTTATGGTGTCAACACTTGTGTGGAAAAATTAATTAGTTGTATCAGTGTTTGCACTTTGAGCTTGTAGAACATCTCTTACAAATTATACAAAAAGAGCTAGCCCACTCCAGCTTCATGTAATTGGTAGTATTTAACCTTGCTCATGGCCTCCATAGGGTCAATTACTTTCATGGCAGTAAATCCCAAAGTTCTTGGCTGTACTTTGTGTCCTAAAGCCACAGTTCCTGCCCTCTCTTCCCACCTGGTTAGTTCTTATGTCGATAGAGGCCACCAGCACATCTTTCCTCATGATACCACATACCCTGGACTAGGGACTATTAGCTGTGGTGCATCCTGCCCTGCAGCCCTGCCTTCCCAGAGCCAAGCTCTGTCCCTCCCCTGCCAGAGACTGGGGTGCTTTGAGAGGCAGGTAGTACATGGGGCACTCTGGGCAAGAGGAAAAAGACCCAGCTTCCAGCCCTGGGGTTTCCACTTGCTCTGTGTGACCTCGAGGAGAGTCTCTCAATTATCTGGGCTGCCCAGAGACTGGGGTGCTTTGAGAGGCAGGTAGTACATGGGGCACTCTGGGCAAGAGGAAAAAGACCCAGCTTCTAGCCCTGGGGTTTCCACTTGCTCTGTGTGACCTCGAGGAGAGTCTCTCAATTATCTGGGCTGCAGTTTCTTCATCTGTGAAAGAAGAAGGTGAAGTGAGATGATCTCAGAAGCCTTGTTAGTTCAAATGTTCTGTGGTTCACAGCTGGAGGTGCTGGAACAGGGTCAGAAAGACCCATATTAGAGGTCAGTTTCCCCACCCTCTTATGTGCACAAAAGCATTCTCAATATTTGACAACCTTGCTTGGCCTCTAAAACTTTCATACAATAGTGCTTTAAAAAAATCAATGTATTATTCCTCCCAAATTTAGTTTTTATAATCCAGCCTCTGGGAAGACCTGGTGATCTTTAGATAAATGATGCAATTCACTGATCCAACCTCCCACCAGCGCAGAAAACTAAAGATTTGCTAAATATCTCACGTGAGCCATGAGTATCAAACCCTGCATGCTGAGACTTGCAGGAAGTGTATCACTCCTCCAAGACAGTGGAGAACTCAGGAGACCTGAAGCATGTGAGTCCCTGTTGTCTAGGAGGAGAGGGACAGGGGTGTGGTGCTATGGACCAAGGATTGTGGGGTCTCCCGCTGTAGGAACAGTTTCTGAGAATAGAAGCTACAGGCCAACTCCAGGTGGACAGCTCCAAATCAAAGTAGCCAATGAACAAGAGACTGGGCATGCTAGGTTTAACAAAAAAAAAAAAAGGCTGTTCAAGCAGGAGATGCACAAGTCAGAGTTAGGAGAGAAGAGGGAGACATGGGTTGTAAAGGGCAGTGGGGTGTAGGGCCTGGGTCTTTTCTTGGAGTGCAGAAGAAGTGGCTATGGAGGCTCTTTATCGAGTCCTTGAGGCATTTAAAATGGGAAATACCAGAGTGGACCCACGGTGGGTACGCTGGGCAAAGATTTACATTTCTTATTTCTTTATTTTACTTTTGAAAGAAGAAACCTCTGTCCTAGAGCCCCAGCCCCACATCCTGAATCTCAGTCCCCAGGTCAACAAAGATCAAAAAAAAAAAAAAGACCCTCCCCAGGCTGACCATGCGTTTGCCTTGCCAATAACCTGCAACCCACACCAGTGTCAGGTACAAAAGGGCCAGATGCAGGCTGGGATCAAAGTGCCGGTACCAGAGCATGACAGGCATGTGTGAGCCCTGAGCGCCACCACAGCAGCCAGTCACTGAGCCCAAGGGAACCCGCCTCCTTGTCCCTCATCCCCTGCACGGGGCAGGAAGGGGGTCACTCCAGGGGCCTGGGGAGAGTCTGTGCCATGGCAGCAGGAAGAGGGGAGGTGTACAGGGAGGTTTTGCTATTCTTGTTTTTTTTTAATAAATATTTTTTGTTTTATTTATTTATTTTCAATTAATAGACTTTTTTTTTTTTTAGCAATTTTAGGTTTATAGAAAAATTGAGCAGAAAATACAAAAGTTCCCATGTATCTCTTTACTCCCTTTCACAAATCTTCCTTATTTTTAATATCTTGCCTTAATGTCATGTGTTTGTTACAACTGATGAGCCAATATTGATACATTATTGTTGATGAAAGGTTCATACTTCAAATCAGGGTTCCCTCTTGGTGTTGTACATTCTCCGGGTTGACATGTGTCTACCATTACAGTATCGTACAAGTTGGTTCATTGCCCTCAAATCCTCTGCACCCTTCCTCCCTCCCCCAAGTTTCTGGCAGCCTTAAACCGTCTCTATAGATCCACTTTTTCTAGAATGTCATACACTTGGAATCACACAGTATACAGCCTTTTCATATTGGCCTCTCTCACTTAGCAATACATGTGTTTAAGTTTCTTCCATGTCTTTTCGTGATCTGATAGCTCATTTTCAAAAACCAGTAACACTCCATTGTCTGTATTAGCACCGTTTGTTTATCCATTCACCTATTGAAGGGCAACGCGGGTGCTTCCAAGTTTTGACAATTATGAATAAAGCTGCAATAAACAGTCATGTGCAGGGTTTTTTCAGAAATAAGTTTTCAACTCATTTAGGTAAATTAGAGCACAATTGCTGGATCATAAGGTAAGAGTAGGTTTAGTTTTGTAAGAAACTGCCAAACTGTCTTCCAAAGTGGCTGTACCATAAGCGTTCCCACCACAGATGCGTGAAGGTCCTTGTTGCTCTGTGTCTTCACCAAAATTCCACGTTGACAGGGTGTTGGATTTTTACCATTTCAGTAAGTGTGTATTAGTATCTCATTGTTTCAGTTTACAACTTTTTCATGACATATATTTTCATATGCTTATTTGCCATCTGCATATCTTGTTTGCTGAAGTGTCTGTTTTGATCTTTTGCCCATTTTTAATTGGTTTTTTTTGTTTTCTTATTGTTGAGTTTTAAGAGTTCTTTATATATTTCAGATACCAGTCCTTTATCCGGTAAGTGTTTTGCAAAGATTTTATCCCAGTTTGTGACTCATGTTTTCATTCTCTTAACAGTATCTTTCACAGAGTAGAAGTTTTACATTTTAATGATATCCAATTTGTCAATTTCTTTCTTTCATGGACTGTGCTTTTGGCACTGTAGCTAAAACGTCATCACGAAACCAAAGTCACTTCGATACTCTCCTATGTTGTATTCTAGGAGTTTTATAGTTTTGCATTGTACATTGAGGTCTGTGATTCATTTTGAGTTTATTGTTGTGAAAGATGTAAGGTCTGTGTACTTTTTGGCATGTGGATGTCCAGTTATCACAGCAACATTTGTTGAAAAGCCTGTCTTTCTCCACCGAATAGCCTTTGCTCCTTTGTTAAAGATCAGTTGACTATACCTGTGTTTATCTATATCTAGGCTCCCTATTCAGTTCAATTGACCTATTTGTCTGTTCTTTTCCGATATGACACTGTCTTGTTTACTGTAGCTTTATATTAAAGCTTGAAGTCAGGCACTGTGACTCTTCCAACTTTGTCCTCCATGTGAGTCTTTTACCAGTCTTTTGCTTTTCCAAATAAACTTTAGGATCCGTTTGATGATATCTACAAGATAACTTGCTGGGACTTTGATTGGGATCGCGTTACATCTGTAGATTAAATACAGAAGAACCGACATCTTGATAACATTGAGTATTACTAATTCATGTACATGTAATACCTATTTATTTACATCCTCTTTGATTTCTTTCATGAGATTTTTGTAGTATTCTTTGTATAGAACTTGTATATATTTTATTATATTTTTATGTAAGCATTTTTTGGTGCTAATGTAAATGACATTGAATTTTAATTTCAAATTCCAATTGTTCACTACTCTTACATAAAAAAGCATTTGGCTTTTGTATACTAACCTAGCATCCTGCAACCTTGCTATAATCACTATTAGTTCTGGACGTCTGTTGTTGCTGTTGTTGATTCTTTGGTATTTTTACATAGACAATCATGTCATCTGTGAACAAAAACAGTTTTGTTTCTTCCTTCGCAATCTTTATATCTTTTATTTCCTTTTCTGTCTTATTGCATTCTCTAGGACTTCAGTACAATGTTGAAAAGCAGTGTGAGAGGGGGACATTCTTGCCTTGTTTCTTCAGTACAATGTTGAAAAGCAGTGTGAGAGGGGGACATTCTTGCCTTGTTTCTAATATTAGCAGGAAAGCACCTAGTTTTTCATCATTAAGTATGATGTTAGCTGTAGTTTTTTGTTTTTTTTTTTGGTAGATGTTCTTGATCAAGTTGGGAAAGTTCCCCAGTTCCTCTCTATCTCTTTTTGGCTGAGAGTTTTTATCATGAAGGGTTATTATATTTTATTAAATGCTTTTTCTCTTAACTTCTCAATATATATTGTAGTTGATTTTCATGTTACTTCAGCTGTTCCTCTTTGCACCCTCCCTCGCTCCCTTCCCCCCAACACTACATCATAACTGTTCATTTATCCTAATGAGTTCAAGGAATTCTTGTGATTTTGTGTCTTCTTCCTTCCCCCACCCTTTACTTGTTTGTATATTGATTGATTGATTGATTTTTAGCTCCCACAAATAAGCGAGAACATGTGGTATTTCCCTTTCTGTGCCTGACTTCTTTTACTTAATATAATTTTCTCTAAGTCCACCCATGTTGTGGTGAATGGTAGTATTTCATTCTTTTTTAAAGAAGAGTAGTATTCCCTTGTGTAGATATACCACATTTCCTTTATCCACACATCTGATGATGGACATTTGGGCTGGTTCCAACCATTGGCTATTGTAAATCATGCTACAACAAACATGGGAGTAGAGGTATCCCTTCAGCATGATGATTTCCATTCCTCTGGGTACATTCCCAGCAGTGGAATACCTGGGTCATATGGTAGATCTATTTGTAATTGTTTGAGGAACCTCCATACCATTTTCCATAAAGGCTGAACCATTTTGCAGTTCCACCAATAGTGTATGATAGTTCCTTTTTCTCCACAACCTCATCAGCCTTTATCATTCTGTCTTTAGGATATTAACCATCCTAACTGGAGTGAGATGGTTTCTCAAGTGGTTTTGATTTGCATTTCCTAAATGCTGAGTGATGTTGAGCACTTTTTTATGTGTCTGTCGGCCAATCATATATCCTCCTTTGAGAAATGCCAATTCAGCTCCTTTGCCCATTTTTTAATTGGGTTATTTGTTTTTTTGCTGTAAAGTTGTTTGAGTTCCTTGCATATTCTGGATATTACTCCTTTGTCAGATGTATATTTTGCAAATATTTTCTCCCACTCTGTTGGTTGTCTTTTCACTCTGTTGATTGTTTCTTTTGCTGTGCAGAAGCTTTTTAGTATGATATAATCCCATTTGTTTATTTTTCCTTTGGTTGCCTGTTCTTTGGGAGTCATATTCATGAAGTATGCACCCACTCCTACTTCCTGGAGTGTTTCCCCTATATTTTCTTTAAGGAGTTTTATTGTTTCAAGATGTATATTTAACTCTTTAATCCATTTTGAGTTGATTGTGGTTTATAGTGAGAAGTATAGGTCCAGTTTCATTCTCCTACATATGAATATCCAGTTTTCCCAGCACCATTTGTGGAAGAGGCAGTCTCTTCCCCAGTGTGTAGACTTGGTTCCTTTGTCAAAGATCAGATGGCCATAGGTATATGGGTTGATTTCTGGGTTCTCTATTCTATTCCATTGATCCGTGTGTCTGTTTTTATGCCAGTACCATGCTGTTTTGGTTATTACAGCTTTGTGGTATAGTTTAAAGTCACATAGTGTTATGCCTCCAGCTTTATTTTTTTCTTTGTTTGGGATTGCTTTGGCTACGTGTGGCATTTTGTTATTACATATAAATGTCTGGATAGTCTTTTCCATTTCTGATAAAAATGTCTTTGGAATTTTGATTGGGATTGCATCAAATCTGTAGATCACTTTGGGTAATATGGACATTTTCACAATATTAATTCTTCTGATCCAAGAGCATGGGATATCTTTCCATCTTCTTCTGTCCTCTTTAATTTCTCTGAACAGTGGTTTGTACTTCTCATTGTAGGGATTTTTCACATCCTTGGTTAACTTTATTCCTAAGTATTTTATTTTTCTTCTTCTTCTTTTTTTTTTTTTTTTTTTTTGGGGGCTTTTGTAAATGGGGAAGGTTTTTTGAGTTCCTTTACTGCATTTTCACTGTTGGGGTAAAAAAA
>NW_007734978.1:22839-24325 GCF_000696425.1 Galeopterus variegatus
TTTTTTTTTTTTTTTTATATTTTTTTTTTTTTTTTTTTTTTTTTTTTTTTTTTTTTTTTTTTTTGGTGGCTATTGTAAATGGGTAAGGTTTCTTGAGTTCCTTTACTGCATGTTCACTGTTGGAGTATAGAAATGCTACTGACTTTTGTGTGTTGATTTTGTATCCTGCAACTTTGCTGAAATCATTTATCAACTCTTCAGAGGTTTTTTGTAGAGGCTTTAGGCTGTTCTATATATAGGATCATGTCATCTGCAAACAGGGACAGTTTGACCTCATCTTTTCCAATCTGGATGGCCTTTATTTCCTTCTCTGATTGCTCTGGCTAATACTTCCAAACACTATGTTGAATAGGAGTGGTGAGAGTGGGCCTCCTTGTCTAGTTCCTGTTCTTAAGGGAAAAGTTTTCAGCTTTTCCCCATTGAGGATGATATTGGCAATGGGCTTATGACATATGGCTTTAATTGTGTTGTGATAGTTTCCATCTATACCTAACTTGTAGAGAGTCTTTATCATGAATGATTGGTGAACTTTGTGAAATGTTTTTCAACCATCTGTAGAGATGATCATACAGTTTTTGTCCTTGCTGTTATTGATGTGGTGTATCACATTTATTGATTTGCATATGTTGAACCAACGTTGTATCCCTGGCATGAATCCCACTTGAACATGGTGTATAATTTGGTGTATGTGTTGCTGTATTCTGTTACCTAGCATTTTATTGAGGATTTTTGAGTCTATATTCATCATGGATATTGGCCTGTAGTTTTCTATTTTTTATGTATCTTTGTCTGGTTTTGGTATCAGCGTGATGTTTGCCTCATAGAATGAGTTTGGGAGAATTGCCTCTGTTTCAACCTTTTGGAGTAGTTTGTAGAGAATCGGTATCAATTCCTCTTTGAAGGTTTGGTAGAACTCTGCAGTGAACCTGTCTGGTGTTGGGCTTTTCTTTGTTGGGAGGCTTCTGATAACAACTTCAATCTTTTTTTATTGTTATTGGTCTGTTCAGATTTTCTATATCTTCTTGGCTCAGTTTTGGTAGATTGTATGTATACAAAAATTTATCCATTTCCTTCAGATTTTTCAAATTTGTTGGCATATAGTTGTTTTACTCTCTAATGATTCCTTGTATTTCTGAGGTATCAGTTGTAATATCACCTTTTTCATTTCTAATTTTTGTTATTTGGGTCTTCTCTCTTCTTTTCCTAGTTAGTCTTGCTAAAGGTTTTTCAATTTTATTTATCTTTTCAAAAAACCAACTTTTTGTTTCATTGACGTTTTGTATTGTTTTTCATGTTTCTATTTCATTTAGTTTGGCTCTGATCTTAATTATTCCTTCCTGTCTACTAACTTTAGGTTTGGATTGTTCTTATTTTTCTAGATCTTTAAGGTGAAGTGTCAGGTTTTTTTTTTTTTGCCATCTTTTCATTCTTCTTAAGTAAGCATTTAATGCAATAAATTTCCCCCTTAAAACTGCTTTTGCAGTAT
>NW_007734978.1:24943-25622 GCF_000696425.1 Galeopterus variegatus
TTTCCAGAGTTTCATTTGTTATTGATTTCTAATTTTAATCCTTTGTGATCTGAAAAAATATATGGAATAATTCCAATTTTTTTGAATTTGTTGAGACTTGCACACACACATACACGTGCACATATAATCTTTGGTTTTCTGCAGTTTGAAAATGATATATATAGGTGTAGTTTTCTTGTATTTATTATGTTTGGTGTTCTCTGAGCTCCTTAGATCTGTGATTTGTGTCTTTTCTTAATTTGAAGAAATTCCCAGTCCTTATTGCTTCAAATATTTCTTCTGTTCCTTTCTCTACTTCTTCTCCATCTAGTATTTGCATTATGTCTTTGTCACATCTTTTGTAAGTGTTCTGCAGTCCTTGGATATTTTGTTACTTTTTGCTGTTTTTCATCTTTGCTTATCAGTTTGGAAGTTTCTAGTTTCTGTTGATGTTTCCTCAGGCTCACTGATTCTTTCCTCAGCCATGTCCAGTCTACTGATGAACCTTTAAAGACACTCTTCATTTCTGTCACAGTGTTTTCATTTGTAACATTTCTTTCTGATTCTTCCTCTGACTTTCCATCTCTGCTTACGTTATGCATCTGTTTTGGCACATTTTCCACTTTTTCCATTGAAACTCTTAGCATATTAATCATAGTTGTTCCAAATTCCCGGTCTCTGGTATATCTGAGTCTTGTTC
>NW_007734978.1:26023-27495 GCF_000696425.1 Galeopterus variegatus
CTTAGCATATTAATCATAGTTGTTCCAAATTCCCGGTCTCTGGTATATCTGAGTCTTGTTCTGATGCTTGCTCTGTCTCTTCAAGCTGATTTTTGCCTTTTAGCATGCCTTGTAATTCTTTGTTGAAAGACAGATACAATGTAATGGGTAAAAAGAACTGAGCCCAATAGGCCTTTAGTGTGAGGTTTTATGTTTATCTCTCTGGGGGTTAGGCTGTGTTCACTATCGCCTATAGCTGTGGATGTCAGAGGTTAAGATTTCCTCTAGAAACTTGTTTTTATCTCCTGTTTTCTTTGGGTTTCCCTAGAGATATCTTCTTAAATAGAGGCTGAATCTTGCAATTATTTCAGCTGCAATCCCTATTATTCTACAGGAGCTCTGTTGATGTGGTGGTGAGGTGTGTGGGGAGAGGAAGCATTCTATAATCCTTGATTAGGTCTTGGTATTTCAGTAAGCCTGTGCTGCTGGGCGGTGACCTCCATGCATGCTTCTAAGTTATGTTTCATTTTTCCACCTTAGGTGAGACAGGATGGCTAGAGGGGGCTAGAGTTGACCATTTCCCTTCCACTAGATTGGTTAGGCTCTGGTAAAACCCCAGCCAGTTAGGCTTTGGTAAAACACTTTCCCTTGAGGTCAGGCCTTGTCAGGAGAGTAGAAAGCTCCAGACATGTATCAAAATGGCTTCCTTTCTCCTCCCCCTGCCAGAAGCATGAGGGAATCTTTCTACCTTCCTCACTGTTAAGAACCTGGTTGTGCTCCTTGAGGTAAAACAAGAGTGTGCAGGCCCTCGTATGACTGGGACCCCTTGGAGTTTTTAACTCACAAACTTGTCCACACAAAGCCTCCAGCAATTTGTCGATTACAGTTTAGGCTTTCCTGCTTTGGTATTGGTTTGTGTGGAGGTTTTTGCTCCAGTAAGAGCCTTTCTGTCTCTTTTTCTCATTTTGGGAACATTGTTTGGCTGTGACTTCAATTCTTTCATGGCTCTGAGAAAAGTAGTTAACTGTTAGTTTGTTCAACTCTTTTCTTGTTGTTAGCATGGAGTGACGACTTCCAGGCTCCTTACACAGCAGACCAGAAACTGGAAGTCTTTTAATAAACTTTTTATTTTAGAATAGTTGTAAACAAACAGAAAATTGACAAGATAATACAGAGAGTTTCTACATTCTCCACACGCAGTTTTTCCTATTGTTAACGCCTAACATTAGCATGGTTCATTTGTCATAACTAATGATCCAATGTTTATGCATTACAATTGGCTGAAGTCTGCGGTTTAGTCATATTTCCTTAAGTTTTCCTTAATGTTCCTTTTCTGACCCAGGTCTCATCCAGGATACTACATGACATTTTATCATCATGTATACTTAGATATATTTATGATAATTTCCCAGTTTTTTCTTGTTTTTGATTACCTTGCCAGTTTTGAGGAGTATGAATCAGGTATTTTGTAGAATGACCTTCAACTTGGAGTT
>NW_007734978.1:28014-30541 GCF_000696425.1 Galeopterus variegatus
TTGTACCAAGGGTGCAGAGGACTGGCCTGACTCATTGCTGTTGGTGCTGGCCTTGGTCACCTGGCCAGGTTGTGTTCATCAGGCCTCTCCACCATAAAGTTACTTTTACCCTCCATTTCCTCTTTGGAAGTAAGCGCATAGCAGAACTTTTCCAACTCAGGATTCTTAAAGAGTGCTTTCCTTCCCATTTCCCCACAGGAAAGGGCAGGCGAGAGGTTTGCATGCTGTCATCCTCTCTTCCTGATGTCTCCCATGTGCCTGACCCCTGCAGGCCTGGACATCCAGCGGAGAATGATGCAGGGGCAGGCTTGTCCTCAGTCCGGTGGGAAGACAGACTCACACATGCAAGCAAGAACCAAACTCAGTTGCAGTTGTCTCAAGAGCAGCAAGGCAAAGTGGAGGCAGGAACAGGCAGCCTGACCTAGAGGGGTGGGGTGGGGAAGCCCATGGGAGACCCGAAGTATGCCCTGGATGCCAGCAGTTGGGGGACAGAGAGGCCGAGAGCTGGTGGTGAGGGCGTAAAGGGTGGGTGATGAGGAGTGCTGATACAGCATGACTGTCACATCTCCAGTTCACCTCACTGGTCCTCTGCAGAAGACGTCACTCTGCTCGTGTCCCTGCATGATGCAGGCTGACGGGCAGACTCAGGACAGGCACAAAGATCTGCAGCTTGTTGTGGGACCACCAAACAATCCTGGCTTGAGTTTCTGCATCTCTAATAAGGCCGTGTTTAGGAAGGGGGTTCTGCCACTGGAGAGAAAGGTAGCAGCAGTCAGCAGGGATGCAGGCCCCCACGTGGGCAGATAAAAGGAGGCCTGGAGCTGTGAGGGTAGAAGCAGACGGGGGATGCTTAGAGACAAGTAGGTCAGATTTCAGACCCCTGCACTCACAGTTCAGCCTCCAGAGAACTTGAGAAAGCTGCAGTTTTCCAGAGCAGGGTGACCAGATACCATCAGGTGCACTTGGCTTCTAGGCACATGGTTTCCACATCTGGCCAGTACAACCCCCCTGGCTGACTGTTTCTGTCCCTGCAGGCCTGGCCATGGTGTGGACAGGAGGCCCAGAGCAGCCCTGGGTGGGGAAGGAGGGATGGAAGAGAGGAGAAGAGGACAGTCTTTCCAGCACTGAGCCTAATCCAGCCTGGACCACGGGAGGGGTGCAGGCTGCTGCCTCGGCCCGTAGCACAGTTAGCAGGGGAGGCCAGGAGGGGGCTTTGACACCAGGCTCAGGCTCCTCTCCCCCATTCCCCTGGCTCCAAGCCCACCATGTCCTTTGTGTACCCCTTCACCCTCCTAACCCCCAGGCCCATTCCCACCTCAGCCTCTGCAGTGCTTCCTCCCCCCGACATACATGCATGTGCACCCACATGCTCACACACCTGCACGGACACACGCACACATAGGCATGCATGCACCTGGCCCGGCTGCTCCTCACCACCCTGTGTGCACCCTTCACTCACTGACCCAGATCACATTCGCGTCACCACCCCCCAGTAGCCAATGTGGCTCCTGCCTCTGCAGACCCAGGCCCAGCAGCTGCTGTCCACCACCGCCTCCTCGCACCGCGCCCGCAGCCCTGCGTCAGTGTGACTGCCCCACTTCAAAGGCAAGGACAGAGGGCCACAGCATGCAGCAAGTGGGCCTACTTCCTGAACTCACGTTCTTTCCACCACACTCACGTGGTCCCTCGAAGCACTGAAAGAAAAACTAAGGAAAAGAACACATTTCTTCTCAAGAAGGGGAGGTTGGGATGGGGGGTAGCTCCCAGGGGGAAAACACTGCCTTCATCTGTGTCAGTCATAAGGTGACAAGGTCACGGTGCCTGACCAAGATATGGGGTCACAGAGTCAGAGGTGACACAAGCTTTGTAGGTCCTCAGGCTGGGGTTGCCTGTGCCCGGGTCCCAGCTGCACCACATGTCTGCTGTGTGGCTTAGGCAAGTTGTTTAACAGCTCTGTGCTCAGATTCCACATCTACAGAATGGGAGTGTTCTTGTCACCCACTGCATAGGGTCTTCATGAGAAGTGGACTCTTGCTCGTAAAGCCTGGCACAGGCACAGCCCTGGGTGAGTGCTGGCTAGGGTTATTACTATATATCTCCAGTCACCCAGGCCCCGGGAAGCTCCCGGGCAGCTGTCCAGGCCCAGACAGTGCCAACCCGAGGGGCCCTCCCAGCCGAGGGGGGCAGCCAGCTCTCATTCAACCATCTCTGAACTGTCGGCATGTCCTACGTGCCACCACAGCCCCACTTGGCGCCATTACTGAGACTCACTCCTGGGCAGGCTTGATGTTTCTGAAAGAAGAAGTGCGTGCCTCACCATGAGGAGGTAGATCTAGTGATCAGCTCTCTTTGACAGTGTGAGGAGCCAGGCTCTGAAAGCCACCAAGTGACTGGATCAGAACTCTGCACCAAGAGAGAGCCAGGGCATGGCCCGCAGCCTCCAAAGCTGAGAGGTGAAGCAGTCACGCTCCAGCTTTGCAGACAATGGGCCTCACTGGCTAGGCTGCCTTAAGTCAGTCCGCTAGCC
>NW_007734978.1:31442-40447 GCF_000696425.1 Galeopterus variegatus
GCTCCAGCTTTGCAGACAATGGGCCTCACTGGCTAGGCTGCCTTAAGTCAGTCCGCTAGCCTCAGTTTCTCCATCTGTAGACTGGGTGGAGGATGCCTCAGAAGGCTATGTTGAAGATTAAACTAGGAATGTGCATGACATAGCCAGCAGGTAGAAGGAGTTCAGTCAGCGGCCCCATAACTACAGCTAACGTGGAGGATGATTGTTAGGGTCCCTGCTGAGCTGCACCCCAACAGAGACCCCTGAGCCACGTGCTGGGTGCCTCTTGTAGACACTTTTCCTCTACCCTACGTCGCGCCCACCTCCTCCTCCCGCAGATGCTAATTATACATGAAGCTTCCCTCCAGCAGAAGGGTTATAATTAATTTATGTTGGGGTCATGACAGATTCCAACACAAGCTCTGTTTCCTTGCATCCAGCTGTCCTCTGCTGCTCACTGACAGGCGGGATTCTGTCATTCACTGCAAAGTGTGGCCCCGCAGCACGCCCTTCCTCAGCTTCCAGAAGAGAAGCCACTGGAAAAGGAGGATGGAGCCACCGGGCTCTCTTCCATGGTGCTGATGAAAGGCTAGCCACACCCGTCGGCCACTGTGTCACCCACACCATGCACCCAACCTCGTGAGCCTCAGCATCCTTGTCAATAAACATTGGTAAACAATACAGTCCTATACGAGGTCACCTCAAAAAGTTCATGGAAAAATAGAATTAAAAGATAAGGAGAATCTTTCCATGTACTTTCTGAAGTGCCCTCATATACCCCTTAAGGTATTCGTGAAGGTCAGATCAAACCAATTTTGTAAAACACTCACCAGAGTCAAGCACTTACAACAAACAGCAGCAGCCAATATTTAATGAGCACTGATCGTGTGCCCAGCCCTGTGCTGCTCACCCTGTCCTCAGGCCCTCCCGCAGTGACTGGTCCCCTAGCCTGTGTCTGCGGTGCAGGGGTGGGAGGGGCGGAGAGGCTGTCCCAAGAGCGTGGTCCTTCTCTCGGGAGGCGCCCCTCAAGTGCACAGGGCTGGAAGAGGTGCAGGGCCATCCTGGCTGGTGCTGCCCCAGGTCTTTCAGGGAGCAGGAGCAGAGAGAGGGAAAGGTAGTCCCTGCCTCCAGACCCCAGGCACTTAACCCCTTCCTGTCACTTCAAATTGCAAGGAGCTGAGAGTAAGTGACTCAAAAGTGGAGGTACAGACACAGACATATGCTCGGAATCGGGGAGGGGCGCCATGGCTGCCGACCAGGAGGGGAGCCGGGCTGGGGAAGGGTGCTTGGAACAAGGAGATGCAGAGGGTCACATCAGCAGGACTCATTCTCTGGGACCTGGGAGGGCCACATCCTTTCTGACCTGTTCCCACCGCCACCCCCAGCTCCAGGCAGGAACCTCTCTCCAGAGGCTCACTACAACTCTCTGTGAGTTTAATTTTTCCAGGGCATTTTGTACTGGTAGCAACTTCTCAAACCACGAGTCTC
Source organism: Galeopterus variegatus (assembly GCF_000696425.1). Classification (NCBI taxonomy): domain Eukaryota; kingdom Metazoa; phylum Chordata; class Mammalia; order Dermoptera; family Cynocephalidae; genus Galeopterus; species Galeopterus variegatus. The sequence goes on from NW_007734978.1 coordinate 32,910, forward strand.
CCTGCCAGGCTATTTGGTCTTCCCACTACCCGGCATCCGAGTGTGCCTGTCCTCAAGCTCCGTGCTGCCTGTGCCAGACTCCCCAGGCCCACCACCCTCTAGTCTGGTCCCTCAATTTCCTGGGCCTGTTTCACCCAGGCCTCACCAGCATTCATAGGAGAGCTGTCCCTTGTCATATGACGCCTTCTGACCAAACCTTCCAAATACACCACATGTAAAGCAGCCTCTTCATTTGCACCCCAAACCTGCTTTTCCATGCCCAGCACCAGCCTTCACCAATCTCCCCAAGCCCAGGTGCATCTGTGACACCTCCCTTCCACTTATGTCTGCATCCGACCCACCAGGAGACCATCAATTTCTCCTCCTAAAGACACCGCCTGTCAGTGCCCATCACCTCCTGCAGGCTGGGCTGCCCCCTGCCTCTCCTTGCCTCTCTGCCACCTCTGCTCCACATGGCAGCCCAAGTCAGGCTTTTGAATGTCAACCAGCTCTTACTAGTTCCCATTATATTAAGGATATAATCCAAGTTAGGCACCCTGGCCCCAAAGGTAAGGCCCCCAAAGCCAGACTTAGCCTGTCTGCTGTCCCACAGCATCTCACGCTCAGCCTCGTTATTCCTCATGCCCCTTGCCCCTGACGTGAAGCCTCAGCCTTTCTTCCTTTCCTGGAGGCTGTCCCCAGACACCTGTGTGGCTCACCTCCTCACCACACTCGGGCTCTGCCCACGTGCGTCACCACAGCGGCCGTCCCCTACCTGCACCCTGTCACTGCAGCCCTCCACCCTGATTTACCTGTCGTCAGAGCATCTACAGCTACCTGACATTTGGAAACAGACTGTTTGTTATTTGGTTACTGCTCATGTCCTCCAATAAGATGTCAGATTTGGGTTATGGGCTTTATAAAATCTTTTTTTAACAACCATATCCCCAGAACCTATAATGGCTGGTTTTCAATAAATAAGTATTGAACAAAGAAATGAGCAAAATAATTTGTCTACACTAAAACAGGTTAGAAAAAATGTATTTTACACACACATATATACACATATATGTGGTATGTTGGGGGAAAGCCAAACTCGAGGAGAATAGAGATGCCACATGCTGGAAAAAGAAAGACATTAGACAAGCAAATTGATGTTCCAAGAACATGCAGACAGACACGGTCCAGCCACGACGAGCTGGCATCTGAGTGCAGAGAGACCGGGACACATGGAGCTGGGATGATTGAGCCTCCTGATGGCCAGCAAGCTGGCCCCNCCCCAGGCCCACCACCCTCTAGTCTGGTCCCTCAATTTCCTGGGCCTGTTTCACCCAGGCCTCACCAGCATTCATAGGAGAGCTGTCCCTTGTCATATGACGCCTTCTGACCAAACCTTCCAAATACACCACATGTAAAGCAGCCTCTTAATTTGCACCCCAAACCTGCTTTTCCGTGCCCAGCACCAGCCTTCACCAATCTCCCCAAGCCCAGGTGCATCTGTGACACCTCCCTTCCACTTATGTCTGCATCCGACCCACCAGGAGACCATCAATTTCTCCTCCTAAAGACACCGCCTGTCAGTGCCCATCACCTCCTGCAGGCTGGGCTGCCCCCTGCCTCTCCTTGCCTCTCTGCCACCTCTGCTCCACATGGCAGCCCAAGTCAGGCTTTTGAATGTCAACCAGCTCTTACTAGTTCCCATTATATTAAGGATATAATCCAAGTTAGGCACCCTGGCCCCAAAGGTAAGGCCCCCAAAGCCAGACTTAGCCTGTCTGCTGTCCCACAGCATCTCACGCTCAGCCTCGTTATTCCTCATGCCCCTTGCCCCTGACGTGAAGCCTCAGCCTTTCTTCCTTTCCTGGAGGCTGTCCCCAGACACCTGTGTGGCTCACCTCCTCACCACACTCGGGCTCTGCCCACGTGCGTCACCACAGCGGCCGTCCCCTACCTGCACCCTGTCACTGCAGCCCTCCACCCTGATTTACCTGTCGTCAGAGCATCTACAGCTACCTGACATTTGGAAACAGACTGTTTGTTATTTGGTTACTGCTCATGTCCTCCAATAAGATGTCAGATTTGGGTTATGGGCTTTATAAAATCTTTTTTTAACAACCATATCCCCAGAACCTATAATGGCTGGTTTTCAATAAATAAGTATTGAACAAAGAAATGAGCAAAATAATTTGTCTACACTAAAACAGGTTAGAAAAAATGTATTTTACACACACATATATACACATATATGTGGTATGTTGGGGGAAAGCCAAACTCGAGGAGAATAGAGATGCCACATGCTGGAAAAAGAAAGACATTAGACAAGCAAATTGATGTTCCAAGAACATGCAGACAGACACGGTCCAGCCACGACGAGCTGGCATCTGAGTGCAGAGAGAGGGGGACACGTGGAGCTGGGGTCCAAGAACATGCAGACAGACACGGTCCAGCCACGACGAGCTGGCATCTGAGTGCAGAGAGACCGGGACACATGGAGCTGGGATGATTGAGCCTCCTGATGGCCAGCAAGCTGGCCCCAGCAATGCACAGCACGGAGGGGCCGCAGTCTGCCCTCCTGGGTCAGGTCTGACCCAGAAAGTGATCAAGACTAGCATGTAGGAACTGACTGCAAATCCTTGGGGACTGGCCACACCTGAGCTGCCCTTAGGAGGCCCCTGCCGGGCTGTGCACTTTCCCAGGGGTGCGGAGGGGAGGGTGCCGTTCCTCCAGTCTGCGAGCTGGGGTCCTGGGTTAGCCCTGAACCTCGGGCAGAACTCACCAGCACCTCCGAGCTCCCAGTGAACTGCAGTGAGCTCGTGGCTCAGCTGGCCTAGGGCCACCACGGTGGACACCTGTTGTCCCAACATAATTTTAGTCATACTTCCTTTCCTTCAAAGGGCCTCAGTTTGAACACTAAATAATATTGTCACAGTAATGACAATAGTATGTCCCTCGTAGAGTTGTTGCTAGGATTATATGTATCACACATGTCATATCATATGAGGATTATGTGTGTTATTGTGAGTTGGCATATGTGATGGAGGCCAGCACAGCATGTCATGCATAAGACCCCACGGATGCTGATGGGGACGATCCCACCGATTTTGTGAGATCCTGCCTGCGTCCTCCTGCAGAGCCTCTGTCCCGGGTGCGGGCTCCCCACAACTCCCATCCCATCCCCTCTGGGGTCTACTGCTCTCTCCTGCCCTGTCCCACGTCTGCCTGTGCCACTGAGGGCTCTGTGGAGAGAGCATCGCCTGCCCAGGGCCCTGCAATGGATGCTCTAGTGTGCTGGCCACACGGGTAACAAACAACCCAAGCTATTTAAAGAAGCGTTCCCTTATCTCATCCGGCAAGGGTTCCCTCTATCTCTTCTTGAAAAATGGGCAGCTGGCCCCTCTGGGGGCCGTGACCACTCTCCACAGAACCTTCACCAGGATTGATGGGTGGAATTTCTTCTCTCTCCTGAGCTTGGCCTGCCTCACTCTGAGTAAGCCTGGACTGCAGGTGCTAGAAGGAAGCTGTCCTGCAAACGTTTGTTTCAACAGAGGAGGAGAAAGCCGTTCAGAGAGCCAGGGGCTGGCACCAAGTCACGGAGCTCCAGGCCTAGACCCCAAGCCAGCATCCATGTGCCTTTCTTGTCCTGAGCTTGCTGGGAGGACAGGAGGGACACTCGGTGGGGCCCTGCTCCCACAGCTGCAGCCCTCCCCACCCCAGCGGGGCCTCTGCCCACAGCTCCTGATTCGGTCCTGCCTCTGCCTTGTAACCATGGGCAGGGCACTGCCAGATAAAAAGAAAAAACATACAGAGGCAGTGTCCCTGCGAGCAGAGCCGACAGGGAGCAGACAGACATGGCCCTGAGCTCAGCCACATGCTCACCTACCATAGGGCCAGTGGCAAGTCATTGACACACTCAACATCCATGTGCAGGTCCCACTGGATCGGTGTACACAGAACACGCATGAAGGGTGGACTCAGCCTATAATGTAACATAACTCTGATTACTGTGCTGATATTTCCTCAATCCAAACACGTCTTTCATAGGCTCTGTTAACTTCTCAGACATGCCCCGCAGCGCCTCCTCTCCCCGTTCTCTTCTGCGTGTATCCTGCTGTCCCTCTGTCTCCCATCTCCTGGCACTGCTCTCTGGTGACGTCTTGTAGCCCATCTCCCTTTTCACTCCTCATTTTCTTCACTGCATTTAATCAGCTGTTTAACTTGCCCGAAGAGACACTACTTTTAGCATTCTCTATGTTAATCTTCAGAAGGTCATTTTCGAATCTCCTTGTCCCGCATCGCTCATCTTGCTCGTCCTGCATGGTTTTTCTGTCCCCTCTCTCTTTAACAGTCATTACAGATGCCTCCATGCTGTGGTGTTGCCCCCAGCACTGGGGGTTCCAGCACTCCTGTGTCTTGGGCTGCCAAGTCTGGTTCATAAAAAAGCACATGGACAATGTCTGACATTGTTACTGTGAGTTCGTCATCAGCAAGGACTTTCCTCTCCATGGAAATCTTGTGAGACCTCGGTCTTCTGTTTGCTTCTTCCTAGCACCTTGGGGATTCCGGAACCGAGATCAATTTTTAAGTTCACTGCTCAGCCTGGGGCTCCCAGCCCTACATGCGAACTGTCAGTTTCAACTCCAAACCAACACACGCCAGAGGCTCAGACACCTGTCACTCACAGGAGAGTTTGTCCCGCCCAGATCATAGGCAGAGCCACTCCCTCGCTGCTCCCCGTATGGAGGCAGACTCTCTTCTGATTACAGGGCTGCCCTTAGACGGTCCTGCTTCACCCTGGTGATTCCTTTCAATTCCTTTTCCTGCCTAGGCTCAAGTCCTCCCCTCCTATCCCTGTGTGGTGCAAGCCCAAAGCCTTCACACGTGTGCACCCAGGCGCATACACACACATGCACATAAACACACACACATGCCCATGCATGGTCACTGCAGTATCTCCCCCTCCTGCGGTGCTGGCTGGTCATGGCTTCTTCCTGCTGGCATCCGGTGATCTCCACTTCTTTCTTATGTCTTCACCTACACTTTTAAAGTATATGTGTATAGGGTCATCTTCTGTGCAACAAATCTGTGTTTGCATGCGGAAGGTGCTGGCCCTGGAAGTCACACTGTGTCCTGGGGCTGCAATGTGACTGTGGCTGCAACGTGCTCGGTGGTGCCCCCTTCAGGTCACAGAGCAAAACTTTGGCTCCGCATGGTCCCCAGGCCCCTCTGTTGCCTTCTGAGGGACATGAGCCCAGACCTCCCGCCACATTACAAAGGGTGGAGACAGGGTGCTTGAGGCCAACATGGCACCACTGCTGCTCAGAGTGCTGGCCCTGGTGGCACCGAGGGCAGTGCTCAGCAGCCTGACCCACAACATACAACCAAGGAAAGGGACATGGAGGGCACACCCTGCCCCTGCCTGGGGAACTGAGGGAAACTGAGATGCATGCCCTCCTGAGGGAAGCCTGGTTACACTGTGGCCTTCAGACTGGGCCCCTGCTGACTCCCGCCCCCCCCATGTCTGCCGCTTGGCCCGACAGCACTCCCACACCTCAGGCCTCCTGGTGGCCAGCAGCTGTCCCTCTCTGACCTGGCCTCAGCACCAGCCCCTCAGGGCCCTGCAGTGCAGCAGAGTGGACGGGGCTCCAGCACGGCGAAACCCACACACAGCCCCCGGACAGCCAGACGAGGCTGAAACCCTGCAGCGCCCTCCGTGGGACACCTAAGCCCCACCCCCTGCCAGGTGGAGGAGGGTGACTGACAGTCCCTGAGAGNAGCCTATAATGTAACATAACTCTGATTACTGTGCTGATATTTCCTCAATCCAAACATGTCTTTCATAGGCTCCGTTAACTGCTCAGACATGCCCCGCAGCGCCTCCTCTCCCCGTTCTCTTCTGCGTGTATCCTGCTGTCCCTCTGTCTCCCATCTCCTGGCACTGCTCTCTGGTGACGTCTTGTAGCCCATCTCCCTTTTCACTCCTCATTTTCTTCACTGCATTTAATCAGCTGTTTAACTTGCCCGAAGAGACACTACTTTTAGCATTCTCTATGTTAATCTTCAGAAGGTCATTTTCGAATCTCCTTGTCCCGCATCGCTCATCTTGCTCGTCCTGCATGGTTTTTCTGTCCCCTCTCTCTTTAACAGTCATTACAGATGCCTCCATGCTGTGGTGTTGCCCCCAGCACTGGGGGTTCCAGCACTCCTGTGTCTTGGGCTGCCAAGTCTGGTTCATAAAAAAGCACATGGACAATGTCTGACATTGTTACTGTGAGTTCGTCATCAGCAAGGACTTTCCTCTCCATGGAAATCTTGTGAGACCTCGGTCTTCTGTTTGCTTCTTCCTAGCACCTTGGGGATTCCGGAACCGAGATCAATTTTTAAGTTCACTGCTCAGCCTGGGGCTCCCAGCCCTACATGCGAACTGTCAGTTTCAACTCCAAACCAACAGACGCCAGAGGCTCAGACACCTGTCACTCACAGGAGAGTCTGTCCCGCCCAGATCATAGGCAGAGCAGCTCCCTCATTTCTCCCTGTGTGGCGGCGGACTCTCCTCTGATTACAGGGCTGCCCTTAGACGGTCCTGCTTCATCCAGGTGATTCCTTTCAATTCCTTTTCCTGCCTAGGGTCAAGTCCTTCCCTCCTATCCCTGTGTAGTGCAAGCTCAAAGCCTTCACATGTGTGCACCCAGGCACACACACACACATGCACATAAACACACACACATGCCCATGCATGGTCACTGCAGTATCTCCCCCTCCTGCGGTGCTGGCTGATCATGTCTTCTTCCTGCTGGCATCTGGTGATCTCCACTTCTTTCTTATGTCTTCACCTACACATTTAAAGTATATGTGTATAGGGTCATCTTCTGTGCAACAAATCTGTGTTTGCATGCGGAAGGTGCTGGCCCTGGAAGTCACACTGTGTCCTGGGGCTGCAATGTGATTGTGGCTGCAACGTGCTCGGTGGTGCCCCCTTCAGGTCACAGAGCAGAACTTTGGCTCCACATGGTCCCTGAAAGAATGACAGGACCCGAGCTGACAGTTCACTGGAGAAGTTCTGCTTTATTTGAGGGTGAAGCATACATTTATAGAGAGCTGAGTTCCGGGAGAGGGTGGTTAGTACGTGGGGCGGTGGCTGATTGGTCAGAAGGGAGGGTGATGATTTTGATAGGCCATACTTTGGCACCGGTGGAATGTTAGGACCCAGAAGAGAAGCCGGAAAGTCGCCATGTTTTAGGGAATGTCTCCTTTGGGGTTTTATGGGGCCCTACATTCCTCCCTTTTTCCTCTATTGGGGAGTAAGGTTGTCGAGGTCTTCGAGCTACTTCCTGCTGGACAGGGGCGTTGAGGGGGGAGGAATAGGGAGGAGAAGGAAGCCCTTTATTATACCCCAAAGGAGAGTGGTAAATAGGGTGATTTCAAGGGGGGAGAAATCCATGAAGGTCCCTTGGAGCCATAAGCCGGCCATCTGCTGTGTCCAGTGGGTGTAAGAGGTTTTGGGAGAGATCATCCAGGCATCTGCAGCTATGGTGGTTAGGAACAAGCGCCATCGGTGACTT
>NW_007734978.1:41447-43587 GCF_000696425.1 Galeopterus variegatus
GTTAGCAGAAGTGGTCATTGTTCCTGTAATGGAGGGAGACTTGGGAGTCGGGATAAGCGGAGCTTGAGGGGGTCAGAGGGGTGAGGGGTGCAGGCAAAGGTTTAGTTTCTTGAAAGGGTGTGTCTTGAACTTCCAGGTTACGCGTAGGTTTCGCGGAATCCGTTGGTGAAGCCGGGAAGCAGGGTTTTAACCTAGAAATATGGATCCATGGAGTTACTTGGTTGTTTGGTAGAGAAAGTTTGGCAGCTGTGGGGGTGCAGAGAATGACTGGGTAAGGGCCCTCCCACTTAGGAGTTAAAGGATCTTGTGGTTCAGGGGGGAGTGTAGAATACTAAATCCCCAGGGTGTACTACAGGGTTGTTCTGGGAAGAGGTAGGATTAGGTAACAGCCAATCCTGATGTTTCCAGAGCTCCACCCAGAGGTGGGAAAGTAACGGGATAGCTAGGTTGGGGGGTATGATTTCTTGTTTAGGGATGATTCCTGGAGGCAGAGGGGATCTGCCATACATCATTTCAAATGGGGAAAGGTTTGAAGGTTTTTTTGGGAGAACTCTAAGTCTGAACAAGGCTAGTGGTAAGAGGCGGATCCAGTCAAGGTGAAGTTCCAGAGATAGTTTGGTAAGGGTGTCTTTTAGAGCCCTGTTGGCGCGTTCAACTTTACCTGAGGCCTGGGGCCGGTATGGATGGAGTGGGGTTATTTATGGTGTCTGGTAAAAGAGGGAGGAGTGAAATGTTTGTAATGTCTGCAGTGAGAGGACCTGCAGTGTCGGCCATTCGAGCTGTATTGTCCGCTTTACAATTGCCTCGGGTTATGGGAGAGTTGTCTTTTCGATGTGCGTTACAATGGGAGACCCCTAACCGTGCGGGTAGCCAAGAGGCCTCAAGGAGTTTTTCTATTAGGGCAGAATTCGTTACGGCATTGCCTTTGGTGTTGAGTAATCCTCTTTCTTTCCNGTGCAGCAGAGTGGACGGGGCTCCAGCACGGCGAAACCCACACACAGCCCCCGGACAGCCAGACGAGGCTGAAACCCTGCAGCGCCCTCTGTGGGACACCTAAGCCCCACCCCCTGCCAGGTGGAGGAGGGTGACTGACAGTCCCTGAGAGAGGGCATTTCCTAAAGTCACATTCCCGCCCTGCCCCTCAGTTAATCCATGTGGCCCAGGCACAGTCCCGCCATGCTCAAGGCAAGGTCACCGCAGCCCTGACTTTCTGCCCTTGACCCCACAGTGGGGACACTGGAGCAAGCGTGGGGAGTGCGGCTGGGCTGCCTCCTACAGCCAACTCTCAGAGTGGGGCTGAGAGCGTTGAGAGGTGGGAGAGGGCCCACTGGGCTCAGCGCTGCCCCCACACGCTGGTGTGCTACTCAGCAGGGGCTCCTGTGAGTGTGCAGCACGGACCTGTGTGCGCTAGTTCCAAAGGAGGACAGATGCCGGGCTGCCGCCTTCCTTTCTTCTGTCCTCCTCCCATTCTCCCTTCCTCCTTCCCCCACGGCTCATTTATTCACCCGGCTCTGTGGAGCCCTGTCAGTGCCAGGCACTGCCCTGGACACTAAGGAAACAATGATAGGTCACAATCCCACAATGAAGGGCCACTGTTCAGCAGGAGAGCCGGGCATGTAATCAGACAACTCCCACAGGTTTGTCATAAATATCTGCGAAAGGAGCACAGAGGCAGGAGTGGCCGGCTACCAAGCAGTCTGGGAGGGATCTCTTGAGCAGGCCTGCAGAGGTCGGTGGGATTCAATTCAGGGGCAGGAGGAGCCCAGCATTAAGGAGACCTGAAGCAGTGCCTGTCACAGAGGAGGGGCTGGTGGTGAACTTGGTCCTGAGAGAAACGGGGGCTGCAGAAGGGCTTCAGGCAGGGCCACTGCTGGGTCAGATCTGGCTCTGAGAGGTCACTCTGGTGCAAGTTGGGGGGCAATGCACTGGGGCAGGAGACTGGAAGCTGGGGCTCTGTCCTGGGGCACAGTGAGGGCCAGTGCAGAGGTGGTGGCTGTGGGTCACAGAGAAGCAGAATCCTTGAGACTGAGCGACCCATGATGTGGGGGTGGGGGGCAAGGACGGTCCTCGGGATCTGGGCTCCCGCGGTGGGTGCGCAGGAGGGGCCAGGAGCATCTCTTTGTACTCTCCAGCAAGTCTG
>NW_007734978.1:44428-50809 GCF_000696425.1 Galeopterus variegatus
TGGGCACTCCCCACCCCACCGCCACCGCCATCCCCTCCAGCCCCAGGGTGCTGTGGGACAGGATCAAACAGGATTCTCTGCAGTCCCCGGGAAGGGAGGAGGGTGCAGGAGGAAAGGCTCATCCATTATTGATTCCTCTTGGAGACTCCAGTGCCTCCAGAGCCTATTGCATTATTTAAAACTGGCTGAAATTTGGCCCAGATAGAGCTGGGTCTCTTGCTGAAGGTTCGCCCTTCCTCCCTGGCGTCCTCCCCCTCCCTAGCCCAGATGCAGCATTTCCTGCAGAGTCGGGTGTGCACCTCGTCTATGCATGGCACACCGGCCCCTGCACAGACACACACAAGTGCCAAGGCTTCCCTGTGCCATTGCCAAACGAGCACAGTCAGCCTCTCAGCCTGCCTTTACCCTCCCGGGTCCACAAAGAGAGCACAGTGCATTCATTTCCAGTGGCATTTGGGGGAGAAATTCAAGCTTTGAGTATTTTTGGCTAAACCAGCCTGAGTAAGACAGTCCAGCAGCTCTCACGGGCATCACTGGGCAGAGGGACTGGTCTGTCCCTTAGAAGCAGCAGCTCAGGTGACTGGACATTGAGGGTCCTGGAGTCCTAGCCTGGAGGAAGGAGGGAGTACAGAGCCAGGAACTGGTCGCTATGGAGATTTTTTTCCGAGCAAGTTGAATGGTTGGGTCTGTCAGTTGGAGCTAACCTTGAAGGATTTCACCATAAGAGAGAGGAAAAACAGATACAGACACATACATGCATGCGAAGTGAAATCTGACCTTTACCTAGGAGACTGCGGAGGATGGACGTGCCCGAATAGATGCCACTAGAGGAGAGGGAGGGGGAAAGGAAGGGAGGGCGCAGGGCCGGTGAGGGGGAGGGGCAGGTGCTAACGCTGGAGCCCTGCATGATTGATCCTACTTTGTCCTGACCAGACCCCTGTGAGGAAGGTACCGCTAGTCCCCCTTTACAGATGAGGACACTGAGACCTCGAGGGACTTACCCAGAACCTCCTATCGGTAAACGCTGGGGCTGGGGTTTGAACCCAGGTTTTTCTAACTCCAAAATCTGCATTCATCTTGCTGCTGCATGATCCTGCCGAATTGCCCAATGATCCAGCTCTCTGGGAGGTGGAGGCTACAGGGGCTCTAGAACAATTCAAGCAGAAGAGACCCCTTCCCCAGGTTGTGCTCCTGCCCAAATGCCCATAGCCTCTGCCATGCGCTCTTCCCTGGATAGCAGGCCTGGGGAGGTTCCCGGCTCCCCAGATGTCTCCCATCACTCACACCATTCACCACCCGCCCTGAGACCTCTGTCTCTCTTGACAGTCTTCAGCCTTGGCCTCCAGCTCCTGCAGACCTGGATCCCCTTCTTGGCTACAGACCCTCCCAAGTCCACCTCCAGGAGCCTTCGCTGAACACAACAGCCTGTGGCCCTGGCTCTCTACCAAGAGTTCCGCTGAGGTCATTCAGAGTGAGGCGGCCACATGGAAAGGATGCACAGGGCCCTGCCAGATGCAGAGCGGGGAGGGGCTCTGACTGCCATGTTATGCAGCTAAGAATGGCTCCAGCAGAAAGCCGCTGAAGCCTCGGGCAGCAGCTGCCGTGTGCTGAGGGCCCCTCCTGCCACCCGAGAGTCCACTCCATGGGGAGGGGGCTCTCGCTCAGCCCAGGACTGCCTGCTCCAAGTCAGGCTGCAGGCCCTGGGCTGTGTGGCCTCATCCCACCTTGCTTCTGAGTCCTGTGTGAAACATTTAAGACAATGGGTGCCCACAGAGTATCAGGACAGTGATAAATTATCACTACTTTCCAAGATAAAAGACAGGCCGCACTGGGATCCCCATGGCCTAGAGTCTCAGAAGGTACTGGAGCTGCCCCAGAGGCAGAGAAAGAAAAAATCCCTTTCAGACACATCATTGCTCCCCTCAAAGTGTTGTCCCATCCATGGAGTTCAAATTCTGATCAGGATCAGGACTTGAGATTTGGGAAGTCGTGTTTCAAGGGACAGAACTTTAAGCTGCAGAGTGGCCATAGGAAGGCACAGATGGAGTCGGTGGCATCAGCTGATGTGTCCCATGTGTCATCTTTCACTCTCAATGCATCATGCATGTGTGGTGCGAACTGCAATGCCGCAGCCTCCCGCTGCCACTGCACACACACGTGTGTGTACAGTCACACACATGCAGGACATTGCCTCGGAGGATCTGGGTCTCTAGATTTCAAAAGTAAACCTGTGCCTGCACCAGAAGAAGCCATCAAGGGAGTTCAGGTCTGGGGAGGTCCAGCCTCTCCCACCCAGCCACCCCATCCAATGCAGCCTGGAAAATTGTCTTCCCCCAGGCCCTCGACAGCCTCTGGCCACTCTACCATGATGTGTGGCCCTCCATCCTGCTGGGACACTCTGGGCAGTCTACCCCAACCCTGTCAGGTGCAGGAGGGGGGTGATTGGTCACTTGACATGGTCACTTACAGCAAACAGACACCTGTGTTTCTGCAATTGGTGGCCACATTGCAGCCCAGTCCAAGGGAGAATTTAATTACTTACTAACCTAGTTTTGAAAAGAGCAAGGGTTGATCTGGCCTCAGGATGGGTGGATCTAGAGCCTGATTCAGATCTCTCTCTCCCTCTCTCTCTCTCTATCTCTCTGTGTCACTGTCTGTGTCACTCTCCCTCTCTCTGCTTCTCTCTCTCTCTCTCACACACACAGATTCTTGCTGTGTCTTGGCCCGAGAGGCTGAACCATGGCAGTACATCCCGCACACCCAGAGCAGAGAGGGAGAAGCCTCCTCCCCACCCAGCAGGGCCTGCAATGGGCGTAGACTGGCTCACCTGCAACTCTGGGCGGATCAGGACAGGGGACTGTGGGGCGCTGGAATGGGTGAGTGTTACCCGCACAGCATCCTGATTAGTAGCCTCTTACCCGGAGCCTCGTGGGTGACTGGGGGAGGGATTCTTCCGCCAAAGGAAAGGGCGGTGCTGGCCAGCCCCAGTGAGAAGTGTGCTCTGGAATCACCTTCTCAAAGTAAGGATGACTCTGATGGACAGAGGCAGCCACCCACAGGAGACCCTCCTATGCTTCTGTTAGCTTAAAAGGACGGCTGTCTGCATAAAGCAGCGTCACACTGCTGTAGATCTTAGCTGGGCATGTGCTTTTCTTCACACTGTTCTTAAGGAGCAGATGAAACTGTTTGGCCTCTGGTGCCGCCCTAGGCCAGGCTCCTGACCATGTCTGCTTCTGCTTCCTTTGGGGTACTGACCTGCCTGACACCCTGTCCTGCATCATGCTAGGGAGGGCTACAGGAATTAGAAAATGAAACAAAATTAAATTTGGATTTCAAATAAATAGCAAGTAACGTTTTAGTATAAGTATATCTCATGCTACATTTGGGACATACTTACACTAAAAACTTATTCATTGTTTATCTGAAATCAGATAAACTGGACATCTTGTGCTTTCTCTGGTATGACTAATCTTGTGGGCCCTGCCACTCCTCCTTGTCTGGGACTCAGAACCTGGCACACTCTCCAGCAGTGGCACTTCAATGGAAAATGAATTTTCTTCTGTTTTAGAATTTTCTTCTATTTCACTTGTGCCAATGCTCTCATTCTCTTGCTAAATGGTGTTCCCCTTCAAAATCACATTTATTAAAGGGACAAGAATCCTTTCTTCTGAAATTTTATCATCAAATAAAACACAATATAATTTAAGCAAGATTATAAAAAACATCCTCACATTTATTTCAAAAAGTAGTTGACTCAACAAAATAACAATCCAATTCAAAATGGACAAAGGACTTGAGTAGACACTTCTCCAAAGAAGATGTGCAAGCAGCCAATAAGCACAAGAAAAGATGCTCAGCATCACTGGTCATTAGGGAAATGCAAATCCAAATCACGAGAAAATACTACTTCATGCCCACTAGGATGGCTATAATAAAAGAGACAAAAAAACAAGTGTGGTCAGGGATATAGAAAAATTGGAGCCCTCATACACTAGGATGTGGAGAAATTGGACTCCTTGTGCATTGCTAGTGAGGATGTAAAACGGTGCAGCCACTCTGGAAAATAGTGTGGCAGCTCCTCAAAAATTAAACACAGGATCACTATGTGACCCGGCAATTGCACTCCTGGGCATATGCACAGAAGAATTGAGAGCAGGGACTGGAACATATATGTGCCCACCCATGTTCACGGTGGCATTATTCACAGTATCCAAAAGGTGGCAGCACCCCGAGTGTCCGCCAGTGGGTGAATGGGTAAGCGAAATGAGTATATCCACACCATGGAATATGGTGTCTTAGAAAAGAAAGGAATTCTGACACGTGCTACAGCATGAATGAAACAGAGTGAGATAAGCCAGACACAAAAGGACTATAATGTATGGTTCCACTTACATGAAGTACCCAGCACAGTCACATTCATAGAGACAGAAGTAGAATCGTGGTCACCAGGGGCTAGGGGAGGAGTGGGGGGCCAGTGTCTAGTGGGGACAGAGTTTCAGTTTCACAAGATGAAAGAGTCCTGGTGATGGATGGTGGTGGTGGCTGCACAGCAAGGTGATGTACCTAATGCCACTGAACTGCATACTTTAAAGTGGTTAAAATGGTAAATTTTACATTATGTTTATTTTACCACAATTAAAAAAAAATTGAAGAGAAGTATTTCAGTTATTTCCAAACCTTTCAACCATATCAATGCAAATACTTTACGTCCTCTGAAAAGCTGGTCACATACATCTTACCCTTTCTACTCAGTCACTCTTCTACGCAGGCCCTCATCTGTGTACTCAATTTGGGAAATACATCCACGTCCACATACTCGTGTGTTGTTTTACACATGTTCGAGCCAGGCTGTATTTGCAGAACATGGCGTCAGGTAGCACAGGTAACAGACACAGCCCCTGCCCGGTCACACACAGCCCACCCTGCTCTGCTGCAGCGTCACGCGGGGACGGTCGTGGACAAGCCAGCTGCGTGCAGATGAGAGCGGTCAGGCAGCTGGACATCTCTGATGGAGCCTGGGAAAGGAACGCTAAGCTTGGCGTGATTCAGGAGGGACCAGTGGTCTTGGAGCATGTGAGGAGTTGCCACGAAGAAGTGACGTTAGATTCTTTCTACATTTCTCCAAAGGACAAATTGGCACCCCTGTTTGGAGTTGTAAGAACGCCTATCAATTAAGGTGTATGCAGACAATAGGATTCTCTGTGAGGAACGTGCTCCCTGCCTCTAGGACAGCCCAAAGGGATGGATGGTGGCACTCGGGGTGCACATTAGAGAGAGTTCTTCTTTTTTTAATTTCTTATTATATTTTAATTTATCAATATACAATATAGTTGATTTTCATGTCCCTTTATCAATTCCTCCTTTTCCTCCCTCCCTATCCCCCCCCATCAATATCATATCTGTTCACTTGTCTTAACAAAATCAAGGAATTATTGAGATTGTTGTGTCTTCTTTCCCCACCCCCTGCTCGTTTGTTTATTTATGTATTTATTTTTATTAGTTCCCTCAAATAAGTGAGAACATGCAGTATTTCTCTTTCTGTGCCTGACTTATCTCACTTAATATAATTCTCTCTAAGTCCATCCATGTTGCTGCAAATGGTAGTATTGCATTTTTTTTTTATAGCAGAGTAGTATTCCATTGGGTAGATATACCACAGTTTCCTTATCCATTCATCCAATGATGGGTATTTACGCTGGTTCCAACTCTTGGCTATTGTCAATAGAGCTGCAATAAACATGGGAATACAGTTATCCCTTCAGCATGATGATTTCCATTCCTCTGGGTATATTCCCAGCAGTGGGATAGCTGGGTCATATGGTAGATCTACCTGTAATTGTTTGAGGAACCTCCATACCATTTTCCATAGAGGCTGCACCATTTTGCAGTCCCACCAACAGTGTAGGAGGGTTCTTTTTCTCTGCAACCTCGCCAGCATTTATCATTCTCAGTCTTTCGGACATTAACCATCCTAACTAGGGTGAGATGGTATCTCAAAGTGGTTTCGATTTGCATTTCCCAAATGCTGAGTGACATTGAGCATTTTTTCATGTGCTTGTTGGCCATTTGTATATTTTTCTTTGAGAAATGCCTATTCAGCTCCTTCGCTTATTTTTTATTTAGGTTACTTGTTTTTTTGCTGTTCAGTTGTTTGAGTTCCTTGTATATTCTTGTTAATAATCCTTTGTCAGATGTATATTTTGCAAATATTTTCTCCCACTCTGTTGGTTGTCTTTTAGCTCTGTTAATTGTTTCTTTTGCTGTGCAGAAGCTTTTTAGTATGATATAATCCCATCTGTTTATTTTCCCTTTGGTTGCCTGTGCTTTGGGGGTCATATTCATAAAGTCTTTACCCAATGCTGCTTCCTGAAGTGTTTCTCC
>NW_007734978.1:50835-63240 GCF_000696425.1 Galeopterus variegatus
TCCGGTACGGGCACAACACTGAGGGTTGCAATCCGTTGCTGGACACGAAAAAAGACAAAAAAAGGAAAAAAAAAAAAAAAAAAAAAGCCTATTCAGCTCCTTTGCTTGTTTTTAAATTAAGTTACTTGTTTTTTTTGCTGTTAAGTTGTTTGAGTTCCTTGTATATTCTTGTTAATAATCCTTTGTCAGATGTATAGTTTGCAAATATTTTCTCCCACTCTGTTGGTTGTCTTTTTGCTCTGTTAATTGTTTCTTTTGCTGTGCAGAAGCTTTTTAGTATGATATAATCCCATCTGTTTATTTTCCCTTTGGTTGCCCGTGCTTTGGGGGTCATATTCATAAAGTCTTTACCCAATGCTGCTTCCTGAAGTGTTTCTCCTATGTTTTCTTTAAGGAGTTTTAGTGTTTCAGGATGTATATGTAATTTTTTAATGCATTTTGTGTTGATTTTAGTATATGGTGAGAGGCGTGGGTCTAGTTTCATTCTCCTGCATATGAATGTCCAATTTTCCCAGCACCATTTACTGAAGAGGCAGAGAGAGCGTTTTTCTTGCTTCAGACAGGAGTTTGGGGTGGAAGTCTTCTCAGTTGCTTCAGAATCACAGATTCTAGGACACAGCTTATTGAACACCTACCATGCTATCTGATATCACCTTGAGAGTTTCTCTGTTTTATTTGTGAGTTCATCTGAAGTTAAGGCACACTGGCTCCTCTTTCTTTGCTCTAGTCCCACGACTCCTAGCACAGTGCCATTCAGTAATCCCTGCCAGCCACCCTCCCAGCAATCGAAAAGTACTTCCTGAGCCCCTCTTGGCGCCAGCACTGCGCGTAAGCAGGCACGTGAGACAAGCCCCTCCCCGGGAAGAACTGACGTTCCGTGGAGGAAATGCTCAGGAATGTCTGCATGTAGTTGGTGCTCAATGTCCTCATCGTCACCTCTCAAAAGCCTTTCAATATCATAATCGTATTTCCCACCCTCTTAACACTGTTACGGTGGGGACCAAGTTTCCTACACATGAACTTCTGGGGACACATTTGACCCACAGCAGCAGATTTCAAGGAAAAAGTGGAACTTGAGCTACACTTGGAAAAATAGGAAGAAAAGAATGGATCAGATAAGGAACAAGCACCGTGAGAAGTGAGATAGAACATTCTAACCTCCAGTCACTGTGTGCTGGGCGCCGAGCCAAGCCCTTACACGTTATCTCATCCAGTCCCGTGCTCCCCTGTGAAATGTGTGTCAGTGTCCATTTTAGCCAGTTAAGGAGCCGAGGCCTAAAGAGACGTGCAATTTGTCAACAGCCATACAGCTTGCAAGCAGGGAACTCAGATTTGAGGCCACATCTAATGCAAAGCCCTGGGTAGAAACTGGACTTCTCCTCGGGTGGGGACAGGTGGGGGCAGCCTGAGCAGAGGAAAAGTGGTCTGGGAGGACAGTGGAGTACAAGGTGCAGGAGGGAACATGGTCCTCAGTGTGGGGCCTTGGGAGCCAGGCAGAGGGAGTGGCACTGTCACCAGCAGGTGTGGCTGCAGGGTCACGAGAGAGGGGGAGCCAGGGCAGGCTGCGAGTGGACCCTGCGGAGCCTCCCTCCTGTCAGGCCAGCCTCCCCTGGCATCCCAGAGAGTTCCAGAGAGTCTCCCAATCTCAGAACCAGGACACCCTGGAAGAGACCATGCCAGGCAGGTTGTTTTTCTCCCTCAAACAATAAACAAGACAGCCACTTGTCTGTCCTCCCCCAGGGGGGACCGATCAGGGGGAACATCCCACAGCTTTTGGCAATTGTTGTGTTTCTTCGGTCCAAGAGTTTCAGGAAGCATGAGAGTCGTTATCCATCAGGCCCCAAAACTAATCTGCCTTTTCCCCAGCTTCATCCATCACCATCCTTGCCAACTGCTGGGGAGGCCAGGGAGGGGAGGAAGGGCATGTCCGCCACCCCACTCTCAGAGGAACACGGACTCTCCCACCACCCTCTTACCTCTGCCCCTGCCAGTACAGCTAAGGTAACTGGATTGGGCCAGAAGGAGGAGGAGGCAAGTACCCAGGCTTTCCCAAAGCCTTCAGACATGAGCCGGCTGACCTGGTTTGGTGCAGCCCCCCCACCTCTCTGAGCCTCATTGCAAAGGTGAGTGACAATCTGACAGTATGAAACACTGGGGAAGGAAGGAGGACCGCGTGCGAGGAAGGTAGCCGTGGCTCCAACAGCAGCATCGCCAGCAGTCACCTCTCCAGAGCCAGCCCTCACCTCCCTTCCTGCAAACACACCGCCCGCAGGAGCTCAGGGCTCCTCATCACCCCAGAGGCTGAAAACTCACCCTCTTCCCCAGAAGCCTCCATGCACAGGGACCACTGCATGCAGCGCCAGGTTGCTGAGGCGCCTCCTCTCTCTAGCTCATTTAACTCCCAACACAGGCCTCCTTGTATAGATGAGGACTGCAGCCAGAGAGCCCAAGCGACTTGCCCAAGGTCACGCCAGCGAGTGGCAGTGCCCAAAGCTGACCCAGCCTGGTGCGGCTCTACGTATTAAACTCTTTCCAAATTGTCCCTCACAGCGATGTCTTGGGGCCCCCATGTTGAGCAGGTGTCACCCACCCTCACCTTAAACCTTCCCCACAGCACACTATCTGCTGCAGTCACTGTCCCCTCTCTTTGCAAGAGTTGCTGCCTGCCCATGTCCAGGGAGCAGGAGGAGACCAGCCGCAGTGGGTTTGGCTGTAGGGCGAGGACGGCTCTGGAGGATGGGTCCACAGGGCTGCTTCTTATCCTTGCATTGAAAGCATTTGCAAATAGGCTGGCTTCCAGGTCAGGGTGGGGAACAGAGAGCCCTGGGCATTAAGGGGCCATCATGCCACAGCAAGCTGCCATCCTCTCTGGCTACCCACAGTACAAACCTCTGTGTCCATCTCCCAGCTGACAGCTACGAGAAAGCTCAGTGCAGTTCTCAAACAGGTAGATGGCTCCTGAATCTCTTCCTGAAAAAAAGTCCATTCTATTCAGATTCCCACACCCTGGGCTTCCAGACACCATCCACATGACTCTCGGGTGGGAAAGTCCTGCTGGGCACGGAGGCAAGAGTGCGAGCATGAATGGAGCACACAGGACTCTTGGGCAGGGCACTGGAGGTGGGCAGGGGCACCAGGAGCTGAGCAGCAGTTCTGGTGAGGACCATGCACATGAGACAGGGTGGCACATGCCAAGTACACAGACTGACATGTAGCACACCCATCTGACACATGCCTGCCCGTTAGCATCTATGACCACGATCTCGGGGACAGTATGCAGGAAGCACACACCAGTGCACCCAGTGGGGTCCCCAAATAGGAGAGCTCATGCTTCTCCTGATCCATAAACCTGTCTGCAGTGGCAGCGCTTACGATGCCAGGTCCCATCAGCCTAACCTCCTTTATCAGTGCCGAGCGCCTGGGGTTGATGCATGCTTCCTTCTGGCCATTGTTCTCTTTATATGCCAGTAAGTGCTACCATGTCCACAGAAAAGCACTTAAAGCTCATGGCTCTGATCTGGCCAAATGACATGCGTGCACCAGAGTGATGATGTGTACATGAGTGTGTGTGCGTCTGTGAGTGCGAGTGTGCATCTAGGACAGTGGGTGTATCTGCATGCAGGTGGTGAGTCTGCACGTGTGTCTGTGGTACAAGTGCATGTGTGCGTGAGTGGGTGTGTGTGGGTATTTCCCTTCC
Organism: Galeopterus variegatus; assembly: GCF_000696425.1. Lineage (NCBI taxonomy): Eukaryota > Metazoa > Chordata > Mammalia > Dermoptera > Cynocephalidae > Galeopterus > Galeopterus variegatus. The sequence continues at coordinate 54,533 of NW_007734978.1, forward strand.
AGGTGCTAACCCAGGCAACACTGGCTCATGCAGACTGGAGTCACAGACTAGCGCCATCTCCTCGCATCACAGATAAGGACACTGAGGCACAGAGCAGTGAAGTAGCTGGTGAGCGCAGGACCCATGCCAGCCCAGGTGTCGGTCTCCCACGGGCCCGTGACTCCAGCCTCCACGGCCTGATCCTTGTGTGTCCCTCCTGCAGAGAGGAGGCTCTGTCTCCTGCTGTCTGCCATCACTCTGCGCCCCAGCATGTGGGCCATCCGTGTGGAAGAGAGCTGGCCAAGCACTGCGGACAGATGGGGAAGAGACAGAATCCCTCTGGGACATGGAATGGAAAAGGGGGAGCCAGGAGGACACAAGGGCCTGAGGGGTGCTCAGCAGGACCCGGGTGTCACCAGGGAGTGGAGGGTGCCCCACCTCACCCTTCCGACTGGACACCCTGCCCTGGAAACACGGGGAGGGTGGAGATGCTCGGGATGCCGGGGAGAGTAACTATCGGCAATGCGAGGCTGCAGAGGGGGCCCACGACACAGGCCAGGCTGGAAAGGTGGACGGGAAGCTTTCATTAAAAAGAGAGAAAAGCTGAGCGTGGAAGGAGGGAGCACCCCCACAGAGCAGATTCGGCAGCGAAGGCACCGCGGCACCTGCCCCTCAGCAGCACATGCTCGGGCAGCCCACAGCACACAGAGCTGCACAGTCACGAGGGGGTGGGTGAGGAGCTCTCACCAAAGAGGGGCCCTCCGCCCTGCCCGCAGAGGAGCGACCCTCTTCACCCCGTCAAACCCCAGGGAGGTCGAGCTCGGTCTCAGGGAAACAGGATCTGCCACCTGCCTCGGGGGCCTGCTCTGCTGCTTTGCTGTGCCTTCCTGACTCAGAAAGACTAGTTGTGCCAAACGCCTGTTACCCCGATCCTGGCTGGCTCATCAGCCTTCTCGCCATTACCGTGGAAAAATGCTCCTTTGAAGATGAGGCTTCATTTACACGTGGGCAGGACGGATGCTCTATGTGAAATATGTGTGTCCTCCTGCAGATGAGCTGTGACAGAGAGATAGATGACGGCCATCGGCAGAGGGACAGGTGGAAGGTGATCAATAGGTCATAAGCAGATACATGACAGATGGCGATAGGTAAATAGATGACAGGTGACACACAGATAATAAACAGAGTGTGATAGATGTGGATAGAGAAATAGAATGATAATGACAGATGATAAGGAGATAATAAATAGACAGATGATAGATAAATAGAAGACACGATAGACTGATCATTGATCTTGGAGAATTGGTATCTTCATTGAGAAAAATAACTAGGCAAAAAGTAATAATATTAATAGTAACATAAAAAAAGAATGAAAAAATTTTAAATAGGCAAGAAAATGGGTATAAAGAATAGGTGTTTTGATTTGGGGGGAATAAATGATAAGCAGTGGTGAACTGGTGGCAGACGGCAGGCCTGGGTAACCGACAGATGCAAAATGCCCGTCCTCCCTTCACGGTTGTGTCCTGTGAGCCAGGCCCTGGACTGGCGATCCACGCAGCCCGTCTCAGTTAATCGTCACATCAAGCCTACGAGAAGGCACCCCAATTGTCCTGTTTCTTAACTGGGGCAACTGAGGCAGAGAGGTTTCGTAATTTGCTCCAAATCACAGCCTGTGAAAAGAAGAGAGAGGATCTGAGCACGGGCCTGCTTGCATGATGAGGTCACAGTTCCTAACCGTGCTGCTCTGCCCTCTCCCGGGCTGGAACTTCAGGTGGGCAGATGACGGGAGATGGCACACACCCGCAGAAGCACTACCGCATCTCACGGACCTGAGTCTCCGTCATCCCTCCTGTGTCAGTCCTCCCAAGTAAACCACAACTCGACAGAAAACTTCCAGTCCTTGTGCCCCAACAGAGAGGAATCTGATGCCATCTAAATCCTGAGTTCTGCCAGGCTGGAGAGAAACAGCCATTTCCAAAGGTTACCCAAATGGCTCTTCTCCTCCAAAATCTCACCTCCTCTTCAATCTCAGCTCACCTCCCGGCTCTGGGGGGAAACTCCTCCTGCTCTCAGTAGAGCCAGGGACTTTACTGTGACAGGTCCCAATGACAGGGGACAGGCAGGGAAAAGCAGGCATCGGTGCCTCCCGTGGGCTATCCTTGAGTGTCCCTCAGACCCCCTCTCAAGGCCGCACCCGAGGCAGCCCCCAGAGGCAGCACGAGAGGAAGCCATCTCTTTGCCGTGGTCAGTGTCCACTCTGCTCTGCCCACAGCGCCAGGGGAAGGCCTGGCCACCTTCTCGGCCCCTCCCGAGGCAGACATCAGGCTTCAGAGGGTGCCCAGACTCTTTCAAATGCACATGGACTTCGTCTTCCTGGGCCCAAGGGTGCTTGCTTAGCCCTTCAGCCTCGGCTGAGATGACAGATCAAACACTCATGGAGGATAAAAGGCAGAAGGAGCCTAAATCCTAGCGTTAGGACACAACCCTTTAGGTGTACAACTGGAGAAGCTGGGGCCCAGAGAGGTGAAGGGTCTTATCAGAGGTAATCCCATCCATAGTGAGCACTGGACAGAAAGTGTGGTCCCCACCAGCAGCCCCACATGGTGTGGACCCACGAGCCCCTACCATTTGGCCCTGGGCTGTTTGTGCAAGGACTCAAAATTTACTTTACGAGGAGCTTCAAAAAGTCATAATGAGGGAAGTAAATCTTCCTCACACCCAAGGCATAAGGCATTGTCCAGCCTCCCACTAGATTATCTGCCTCTCTGACACCACAGGCTGCTGCAGATGACAGCGGCCCCCTGGTCTCCACGCCACAAGCCTGCCCTGGGAAGGTCCTTGTGGAAGGGCTCCCCGAGCTTCTGAGCACTCTGACTTCCAGGCATCCAGCAGGATGCTGGCACTGCGAGCATCAGCTTCCTTACTGTGCTAGGAATGTAATAATAAATTTGGGCTCCAAATTGCTTGGTCCTGGATTTTGTCCTTTGGCCTTATAAATTAGAGTGGATTTGACAACGATTTAGCACGCAACAATTACCATGGTGCACTGGGGAAGTAGCACTGATATTCTACCGTGCCACACAGGGTGAGAGCAGGCAGGGTCCTGGGGGCCAGAGCAGGATGGGACGGGGAGGCAGCATGGTGTCCTGTCAATTCACCTTCATGACAACACCGTGAAGCAGTATTGCCATCCCTGTGTTACAGATGAGAAAACTGAGGTTTCAGGAAAAAAGTGGGTTTTTAAAATTCTTTTATTAGTTATGAATATTCATGAGATACAAATCTGATGGTCACCCCTCGTACCCGTGATGTGGGGGCCAGATTCATACTGGCTGTAGACTCATTACCACAAATTTCATTTGTACCCCGTGTCCCCCACCCAATTATCCACAACCTCCCTCCCTTTCCCCCTTCCCCCACTAAAAAATAATAGATAAATAAATAAATAAATAAAAATAAAGCTCATTGTATGAACTTAAAAACAAACAAATGAATAAATACAGTAAAAAAAAAAAGAAGTAATGTGCTCAAGGACACGCTCATCCTGATAGTGGCACTGCCTCTGGACCCATCCACCTGATCCCAGTGTGCTCTCACCTGCTCTTTGGGGACCTGGGGAGGAGCCGTGCAGCGCCATGGTTAAGACCCCACATTCCCAGTCAGACTGGCTGATTTGAGTCTTGCCCTGTCACTGTGGGATATACGGCTTGGGCCACCTGATTAACTCAACTGTGCCTCAGTTTCCCCACCTCTAAAACAGGAACAATCACAGTGCCTGCCCCGCAGGGCTGCTGTAGTGACTATGCACTTGGACACACACTTGGCACATAGTAAGCTCTGCTCAGTGTGAGCAGCTGCTAACATCCTCTCTGCATCTCTCCTCACGGCTCACAGCAATGTCACCACAATCAGACCCTTGGCTGCAGGGCCTCCACTGCCACCAGGGAATTGGATCTACAGCAAATTAGCTTGTCTACTGGAAGGGGGCATATGAGACTTCTAAGCAACGGGGTGCTACTCAGGCTGGAACCACTCATGGTGACAGGCAGGGAGTCCCCCAGAATAATTGCTCACCACCATATCACTGCTGGTGACAAATTTGCAATTACTGTCTTCCAGGAAGAAAAAAATCCCCTCCACTCCCAGCTCCGGTCCCCCCAGTCTCTGGCCTGATTTAAATAGGTTTGGGAGGCAGCACCTGCCAGTTCCAAAGAGTACAATGACCAGAAGATAAAGGGACGGTGGGCCTCATATGACAAACAGGCTTTCCATGATGGGGACTGGCTGCGTGCTGGCATCCTTCCAGTGGGATCTCTGATTGGGGTGGAGGCTGAAGGCAGTGGGGAGGCAGCAAGAATGTGAGGGAGGACCAGCATTTATTGGGGAGGACAGGTGCAGCGGTGACCACGTGTGCTGCCTCCTCTTCCCTGGCCTCAGACTTTTGCTTCAACATGCACAAGGGCAGACTTGGGAGAAGGACCAGAATAAGAATTGGGTCCCCTGCTAGATTTCTTGAACTCAGAGACAGTCCCTGGAGGGGCCCAGACATAGCTTTGCTTTAGTGTTTGTGTCTGAGCTGAGTTCGTGTCCGTGTTGCAGACAGAGGTGGAAAGTGCTGAGCCTCCTCTGCTGTCCCTGCGGCGATGGGTCAGGTCTCACCTGCATCCCTGCAGGGCCTTGCACACTCTTCCCTTCGGCACCCAGGACTCCAGAGCTGCTGGTGCTCCCACCAGCCTGACAACCAACAGCACAGGTGGATAAGGATGATTTCTTGAAGCCACAAACCCTAGATTAGAGACCTAGTTCCATCAACAGCCGGCTGTGGCCTCTCTGCTTCTCTCTGGGCCCGATTTTCTCATCCAGCCTATGGGGGCTGGAGGTGGAGCTGTAGACTCCCTACACCCCACTGAGCATCTTTTCCCCTTGACCTGACTAAACCCACCGTGCTCTATCCCCTGCTGACGTCCCCCCAGCCCAGCCCAAGCTGAGTGAGTGGCTCCTTCTCATGTCCCCTGGGTTCACATCTCTACTCATTGAAACCGCTGCCTCCTCTCCCCACTTGAGCACCTATAGGAGGAGCTCTGCCCTTCAAACCGATTCTCCCTTGTGGTGCACACTTGGCATACTTCAGGCACTCAACAGATGACTGTGAACGAGTTTCACAAGTGGCTGGGGGCCCACGTCCAGGCACTGTGCCAGACAATGGTGGCTCCACGAGGTGTACCGCAAGGCTGCTGCTTTTGATGCACTCGCATCTATTTGGGGAGTGGGAGCTTTGACAGAAAGAGCTGGCTGCGAAGCCCTGGCTGCAAAGTCCAGGCCACAGACGCCCAATGCCAAGGAGCAGCTCAGGCAGTGAGGCCACGGGACACAGCAGAGACCAGCACAGATCCGAGGCATTCGTGATTAAACCACAGCTAAGGCCCAGTGACTTCAGAAAGGAGGACAGTGATTTACTGAGAGTGCTCGCTTGTTTAGCTAAAAGCATTTACACATGCCCCAGCTCTGGGAAATGGGTGGGGGCCCAAGCAGTGTGGCTGGGGAGGGGTTCAGACCCAGATGCCAGGAAAAATTTCTACTTCACTGAACAAAGACCCTGGCCTGGGAAACCAGGGAAGCTTATCTCCTCCTCAGTCAGTGCTCACTTGTGGCGTTAAGGTGCCAAGGTGTGAAGGGCAAGGATGAGCCCTGCTCAGAGAGGGGAAGGCTCTGTGCATGCCCAGGGCATTGTCCCCTGAGAGATCTGCAGACCTGGAGTCCAAGCTTTTCCTATCACCCAGCTGCCCTGTGCTGCCAGAGTGATGGTCCTGTCTATCCAGGTGTCACACCTTCCTTCAAAGCCAGCTCAGGCCTCAGCCCCTCCAGGAAGCCTGCCAGGACCACACAGCGCAGGCTGTCACCTTTCTCTGAAGGCCCTCTCACCTCTCTTACTGTCCAGCCATGACTGCAATCATTCATTCACTCCTAAAGCTAAAGGAGTACTTGCAAATATTCACCATGTTATCTTGACTTTTCCTATTTCTTCTCCAAAGGTAGTAGCACTAATAGAAAGACACACTGGGGAACCAGGTGTGGGACTGGGGAACCCAGACCTGGAGACCGGCTGCCTTTGTGGGCCTCCTGCCCTCCTTTCGTCATGCTCGTTCCCACAAGTTGGGGACATGGCACAGGAGGCTGGGGTGGGAGTGAGGCTGAGGCCTGAGAGGGCTCAGCACAGGAGAGAGAGGGCACATCCTCTGAGGGTCAGGAGGCTCTGCAGCTCACCACGCTGACCCAGCCAGCACCCACGTGCTGAACCAGGGATCACAGCTGCCGCCCAGTGTCTGCTGACTCTGGAAGTGCTACGTGATAATTGCCCACCAAGTGCCAGCTTATTTCTGTCTTTAGCAGGAGGACAGATCAGGAGAGGCAGAGTCCAGAAATAGCAAAAGTAATTAGCAGGCCGGCTTCCGAGGGTATAATTACTGTGTACGAATTAGGACCTGGCCAGGTAAACCTCGGCCTCGTTACCAGGCACATGAGAGGCGGGAGCATCAGTCTGAAAGCCCAGCCTGGTGCACAGGCAGCACCACCAGCTGCCAGGCCTGTGGGTGAGCTGAGGAGGCCTGCCTCGTACATACTCTGTGCCCCTAAGGTGGGCTTAAAGGCCTGGCAGACCGTGTAGCGGCACACCGTATGCTCACCGTACACGCCGCTGTCATCACCAAGAATTTGTGAAGATCTGGAGGGAATGGCCCATGTCACCACCAGAAAGACTGTATAACTCCCTCTACTGTTGAGTCCCTGTCTGCCGTCCCATTACATTCAGGTTCCTGGCCACAGGGTTAAAGGGCTGCTGAGGTGGGGAGTCCATCACCAGCACTCAGGCAACAGCTCCCTGGGCAGGGGAGGAGACAGCCCAGGGCTTCTCTCGCGGCCTTCAGGGGCCAGCTCTCTAGCTGAGGGGAAAGGACAAACCAAATCCTCGCCCACCAGTGCCACAGGGACGCGGGCAACCAGACAGATAGGCAGTGAATCAAGGAGGCCTTTCCAGAGGCAAGCACCTGCAGACCATGCCTGGCTTTCCCAGCCGGAGCCTCCCGGGCCTCACCGCCCAGCCAGGCAACGCCCGTGGTCCCAGCCCAACCCCTGCCCTCGCTTCTGAGCCTCCAAGGCAGGAGGAGCTCAGCCCCCTCTGACCCGTCCTGTCACTAGGGCCCGTAGGGACAGAGGATAATAGCCTTTCCAGGCTGGGGGCCGGCTGACTGCTCCAGCTCCTGCTCCCCTGCCGTCCTCTGCACAGGGCTCAGACAGGCAGTGGGAGTGGGAGAGTGCTGAGCTCAAGTTCCATCTCGACCACAGACAGATGTGTGGACATGGCTGACTCCTGACACCCTGAGCCCAGGTCCTTACCTGGCCGGGTGGGATGTGGCAGGATTGGAAAGGTGCCCACCTGCCTGGCACCTGAGCAGCCCTGACGTGGTGGGGGTTTTTCCCTGCTGTTCCTAAGTTAGTCCATTAGTCCATCGGGGCCAGCCTCAGAGGCACTGGCCCCTCCTCCAGCCTTGCTGATGTCCCACCACCCTATTGTACCTTCCTCAATGGAAACCCAGCCCCACCTTACTGGAGATGCCCCCACCGGGGGGGGGGACTCCAAATCCCTGCCCTTTTGCCCTTCCCTGAGGCCCACATGCTTCTCAGCCAGGTCCCTGCTCCAATTCACAGTGAAAGGTCACTGCCATCCTCTCAGCACAAGGAGCAGAGGGGCAGCGTGGAGCTAGCATCAGAGCTGTGTCCCTGGGTTCTAGTCCCAGCTCTGCTGCTTCTGTGAGGCCTGTGCAGGTCCCGGCATATCTCTGAACATCAGTTTCCTGTCTATAGAACGGGGAAGGGCGCCCATCCCGCCTCCCTCACAGGTGGCTTTGAGAAGGGTGACGGAGGCAAAGGAAGCCTTCTCTGTGTCTGACCTCTCTCTCTGCTGCCATCCCGAAGCTTCCAGAGGTAGGCAGGGCTAGAGCTCCGAGAGGAGACATCGATGTGCATCCCCAAGGCCCACTGGCCTTGCCCAGGGAAGCACACTGCAGGTCACCAGGCACCCGGGCCCTTTCCTCTCCAATGACCAGCCAACCTCAGGCAGGCTGTTCCCACTCACCCCCAGCTTGGCCAGGCCTGCTGGCCCCAGGCACATCAAGTCTGGCCGCTGTCGATGCTGAGAGTAATGGAGTGCCGTGTTTGTCTAATGGATTTATCACTACTTTCAAATGGGGCTTCATCAACAAAAGCAGGTGGAGATCGATGTCACGGCAGCTAGGAGAGCTGCTTTAGCCTCACAGCTCGGGATGTGTCGATTGTCTTTTGTCCACTAGGTGTTTTGCACCCACTGTGGAGCTGAAAGCAGAAATGAAAATGCCATTGGCACATCCTGGTGACAGACCTCAGGTTCCTGCTCAGGGCAGGAGGCGGGAACTGAGTGCTCCCCATCCAGTGCTCACTATCCTGCCTGAGCAGTGAGTCACCTCCCTCCAGCAGAGAGAAGGCAACTTCTCTGAGGCCCCACACAGCTCTCACCGACCCAAGCAAGACCACCCTCCTGTGGAGCCCTGCACTGGACCAGAGAGGACAGGCGTCCTCCTCTGCATGTGCGTGCACCTGTGTGCATGCATGCATGTGTGTGCATGTGTGTGCACGTATGTGTGCATGTGGTTGATTTGGTTGTTTTGGTTGGTGGTGAGGTGAAGACTGCTGGTTGG
>NW_007734978.1:63929-64675 GCF_000696425.1 Galeopterus variegatus
AGCCCTGCACTGGACCAGAGAGGACAGGCGTCCTCCTCTGCATGTGCGTGCACCTGTGTGCGTGCACCTGTGTGCGTGCATGCATGTGTGTGCGTGTGTGTGCACGCATGTGTGCATGTGGTTGATTTGGTTGTTTTGGTTGGTGGTGAGGTGAAGACTGCTGGTTGGATTGGAAGAGGAACAGGACAGTGGATTTTAGCAGAGTGTTGGATGTTTCTTGGCAGACCCGTGTTAGGCTGTGGAAGTGAAATGGGCAGGAATGCTGCAACACCTCAGAAGCTGAGCCAGAATTCCACAGGTTAAAGCACGCTCTGCATGCCTGCCCCACTCCGCGTGCTGCTGGTATCTGCTGGGCAGGCAGGAGAAACCAGGAGCAGACACACTGGGATGTGCTGCAGACGGCAAGGGCCAAAATTCTTTCAAATGAACGTTGCTTCTGTGTTAGTTACTGCCATGGGCAAAGCAACACACCACGTTCTGGAGAAAAATGGGGAGAAAAGATGGGGACGAGGAGGACTTTTCATCTGCTTTCTCATCTGGTAGTAACAGCCTGTGCCAAGCATGTCACTTATGTTGCTTTCAATCCCTACAATGACCCTCGGGCTAGGTGTTACTGCCCCCTTTAAAAATAACCATATGAAGGGCCAAGCTTCCCCAAACCACACAAACACAAGAAGCTAATGGGAGTTAGGGCCGGCCCGGTGGCGCACTGGATAAGTGCGCCGCTTGGGAAGCGCGGCGGCGCT
>NW_007734978.1:64797-65496 GCF_000696425.1 Galeopterus variegatus
AGTAGGTCTGGTATGGGGCCCAAGAACATGCACTTCAACCCCCGCCCCCAGGTGCCGACCCTGCTGGTCCAGGGACCACATTCTGAAAACCACCGCTGCAAATGCTGCAGCGTGCGCTGGGGAGCCAGAGCACTCCACTCAGAGTTGTCGCAGAGGCCTGTGGCTACGGCACCGCTGCCCGGCCTCCTCCCCAGGAGTGTCCCAACGGCAAGGGGCCCCACAGGCTTCTCCACGCAGACCCCCCTCCTCCTGCCTTCCCTTCCTTGCTCTTAATTCAGATTTCACTCCTTCCAGATGGTGAGATGCGCTTAGCAGGATGAGAACTGTCTGGCTCTCCTTTCTTTTCGTGTTCCTCTGATGGAGGCAGAGAGAAGATTCTTTCTTATTTAAATACGTTGGTGATAAGTCATACATACACCCGCGCCCAAGCGGACACGTTCTCCCCAATTATTTATTTATCTCTCTTTCTTCTTTGCTTTCTGTGCCCTGGTCTTTCATTTTTTTTTGGAGGGCATTCTTTTCTCCTTTTCTCTCTGTCTTCTGCTGCTCTGTCTACACTTTGTGATTCCTTTGCCCCCACTCAATTTTTCCCTATTTCTTCCTATTTCACCAGAATATCAAACTCAAATATTTATATACTTATTTTTGTTAATAAAGCTTTAACTAATATCTGGGGGGTTTTATTTAAAAAAAAAAAAA
>NW_007734978.1:66075-68544 GCF_000696425.1 Galeopterus variegatus
GGACCACGTTCCCCAGAAGCATGCACACATTCTGGATGCATGCACATTTAGGTGGTTCTTGAGAGACAGAGGAGGTGAGGGAGACGCTACTCCCATTCACAGATGGAGTGGAAGGCAGAGGGTCCCCCAGGTTGTAGCTGTGGTAGCAGTGGTGGTGCTGGACTATTAACAGTAGCAATTGTCACTGACAGCGCATTTTGTGCTATAGTGCACACATTTACACCCTGTTTAACCCTCACACAATCCTTCAGGTTATTCGTCATAACTAACAGTGATCAAATACATACCGTAGACCAAATACATTTCTGAACCCTTTGCTGTGTTACAGAAAAAGTTATGGAGCAAACAACTACAGATAGAACTGCCACACAATCCAGCAACCCAAAAGAATGGAAATCATGTCAAAGGGACACCTGCACTCCCATGTTCATCACAGCTCTGTTTACAATAGCTGAGAGATGGAACCAACTTAAATGTCCGTCAGTGGAAAAAGAAAAAGAGAAAAAAAAAAATTAAATGTCCGTCGGTGGATAACTGGATAGGGAAAATGTGGCATACATACAGAATGGAATACTACTCTGCCATTTAAAAAAAGAATGAAATTCTGCTGTTTACAGCAACATGGATGAACTTAGAGAAAATTATGTTAAGTAAAACAAGCCAGGCACAGAAAGAGAAACACTGCATGTCTTCACTAGTGAGTGGGAGCTGAAAAAAATAAACAAATAAATAAAAAAAAGAAAGAAACAACAATCACAATGATACATTGATCTTTCAAAAGGAGAGAACAGAACTGAGATTACTAAGGGGTGGGAGAGGGGAAGTGGGGTAAAGGAGGAATTGGTAAAGGCCACAAAGAATGATCACATTGTATATTGTTGAAACTACCAGTTATCCTGATCTGAACATCACATAGTGCACACAAATATTGATATTCAACTCTGTAGCACACAGATATGTACAATCAACTATGTTCCAATAAAAAGTAAAAACAATCATATGTATGAATAAAATGGAATAGAAAATTTTAAAAATTTAAAAAATAAACCCTTTGCCTGTGGTGTTATCTCACTTAATCCAAAATGGAATAGAAAATTTTAAAAATTTAAAAAATAAACCCTTTGCCTGTGGTGTTATCTCACTTAATCCTCACAACTGCTTGATGAGGTAGGTCCCATGATTGTCTTCGTTTTCAAGAAAAGGAAACCGAGCACAGAGAGACCAAGTGACTGCGCCCAGAGGTGCACCGCCACTAAATGGTGGGGTCTCAGCGGGACCCCAGATCTCCATCTGTGATCTTCATCCTCACCTTTCTGTGATGTGGTCACGTCAGAGCCCCAGCCTGGGGGCTCCTCACAGGCGCCACCCAATGCTCCCAGCGTCCCGAGTAGAAACACCAAGCCCAGGCTGGTCTCACAGCTGCATGTGGCCACCCTCCTGACCTCTGAACTCAGGGAATAGGCTAGTTTCCCAAGCGCACACAACTCAGAGCAGGATGGGAGCCAAAGACCCCACATCTGCTCTGTTGGTTCCGTGTCAGCCAACCTCAGTTTTCCCCAAGTTAGGGCATCTGCTGGGCAGGCCTTGCAGGGCACCGCCCTAGGCCTGCGGGCTCTGTCCTCACATCTCACACACGCTCCTGGGGGAGGGATGCTTCTCCAAGCATCTGTCACAAAACTATTTTTGTTGCCTTTGGGTTGCTATGGCATCCTCTTTAATATGAATGTGCACCCGCTCTGTGACGTGCTTCTGTTATGGTCTGCGGGAGAGCGGGGGTGAGGGTGGAAATGTCAGGACACAGGCAGGGGCTGGGGCAGCCTGGGGGTACAGAGAGAGGTGCTTGTGGGGACAAGACAGTGATGCCACAGCATCGTGCCACCTGGGGCTTCCTGCCTGCTACCACGCTGTCTTCCTCTCCCCAGCACTACCCGGGGAGAGGCACGTGGCCTCATCCTGAAAGGAAGGGGCACAGGAGAGCTGTCCCTGTCCTCTCTATTCCCAGAGTCCCCAGCCTCCCACCCCACCGTGGGCCACCAGGCTGCTTTAAGACAGGGGTGGGTAGGCTGCAGACACAGGTCGGGGGGCTGGGATGCTAGAAAGAATGGAAAGGCGCCCTGTGCTCGGCCAGACTCCTCTGTTCACTTCGTTCCTGGCAGGCTGCCTTCCTGAGCACGCGTGTTCCTAGCAGCCCCAAAGAATGAGGCAAGGTGTGCTGAAAACCTTCCTGTGGGGGCTCAGGAGCCACAGAGCACTGTCTTCCCAGCTGCCTGCAGACTTCGTCCCCCCAACTGCCAGGTGCTCCCCGGGGAAGAAGCAGACTGGGATAGGGGAAGGGATGCCCCAGCTGTAGGGGTGGCAGAGGCTCCTGGGCGGAGCTGGGGGCAGAATAGAGAGCTGTGGCCCTGGACAGGGAGAGTTTCCAGTTTTGCAAATTCTTCTGCTGGACACTGTGGGGGGTGGGGAGATTTT
>NW_007734978.1:69810-79962 GCF_000696425.1 Galeopterus variegatus
GGACGGGCCCAGGGCAAGGCCAGCCAGCCGAGGGCACTGCCCCAAGCGGCCATCTATGAGCATCCACATAAGATCTGCATGCCCAGCTGTGGCTCTGGGGTGGGGACACAAGGGACACCTCTGGCCAAGGGTAGTTCTTGGCCCCTGAGAGGGTGCAGCCCGGTGGTCTCCCTCACAGGAAGGAAGACATCGACGCAAAGGACCTCCACTGCCCTCCAGCCCAGGACACGTCCCTGGGCCCCCGTGCTCACCATGTTCTCTCTTGGGTTATAACTATCTGTGCAAGTGTCTGGCCTCTTAAACCAGACTGTGAGCTCCTCACAATCAAAATCCATCTTTTGTCCACTCCTTCACACCCACCTCTGGCGAAACAGACACACAAATATTTGTTAATCTGGTGATACATAAGCAAGTAAATTAATATATTTTTCTACGAACATTTTTCAGAGGGGAGAGTAGGGGCCTAAGCCTTTGAAATCTGGCCAGTGGCTGGCTGAATCGATGACACGCCAAATCCACATTATGGACAGCACGGCTTGGGACCATAAACATTTCTGGGATAGAAAAACTGAAGGAAGCCACAGCTTTAACCAGTGGAAGACGTGAAAGTCCCTGACACAGGACCAACACCTACAGAGACTGGTTTCATTGCCAGCCTTTCTCGTCGCCATCTGAGGCTTTCGCCCTCCACACACACAGCCATGCGCACACGCTCACATGCATGTGTGCGCACACTCACATGCATGCATGCACACACGCACACACACCCTCCTGGGGTGTTCTCTCATTTCTCACCCACAGACCTTCCTGAGGGTTGGGGGCACAGAGGTGGTGTTTCTAGTCTCTGCTGAGGATCCAGCAAGTCTCACCCCTTCACCCCATCCCAGTCCCTTCACCCTGCAGGACTTGATTCTGAGGGGAGGCCTCCTGGTCCCCTGTTTGTCAAGCTGTACTTGCTTCCCCAAACAGTCGATTCAGCTTGCTCTCAGAGAGAAGCTCCCCCCACGGAATACCAAGGGCCATAGCGGGCACCTAACATCTCAGTGGCAGCAAAATCAAAATAGGACCATGGTCTCCACAGCAAGCTTCTGCCTGGACTGGCTCGTGGATGGCTTCCTGAGTTCCAGGGCCTTCTGGACGTCGTGCATTATGAGCCTGTTTCTTAGAAAGGTGGGAGGCAGCCTGGATTTCAGGGGTACCTGAGGAAAGAGTGGTCAGAGGGACACCACTGCCTACCCCGGCCTCGCCCCTCAGGTTCCAGATCTGTGTGACACCAGCCTGAGGGCAGGGCTAATTTACGCTCCTCTGTGCACACATTCTGTACTCATGTGCAGGACAGAAGGTGGGAAGAAAGTGCGAGGAGGGGCCGAGGGCAGGGAGCACTGGCTTGTGGGTGAGAAGGTTTGAACTCATTCCTGGTGGTCACCTGTCAACTGCCTCCACCTTCTCTGAGCCTAGGTTTCCCCATCTGGAATGTAGAGAGAGCCCCGTCTCTCGGGACAGATGTAAGCACCAGCTATGCAAGTGTGGGCAGCACACTGCACAGCAGTGCTCTTAGGTCGGCTGTGCTGTGGGTAAAGAGCGAGCCCTTCGGTTCCACCAGCCTGGCTGTCACCAGCAAAGCACGACTAGGCCGTCTGTGCAAACCCTCACCAACAGTGAGCCACCACCTGTGATCTTGAACAGTATGTTGGGCAGAAAATGGCATCTCAAGGAAATTTTAATTTGCGTTTCTCTTCATTTCAGTAAAGACAAACATCTATTCACACTTAAAAACTATTTGTATTTCCTTCACTATGAATTGCGTCTCCGTATCTTTGGCTGCTTTTTCTTTTGCGTTTTTGGCCTCATTTTGGAGGAGCTCTTTACATGTTAGAGAAATTGACCGTAGTCTGTGATCGGAGTTACAAACATTCTTCCCATTTTATTGTTTATTGTTTGGTTTTACTTTTGGTGGGTTTTGCCATGTAGGATTTTTCTTTTTTTATGTAGTCAACTTATTGAGCCTTTATTTTATGATTTCCGGGTGGTTTGTTTACTGTTAGAGTTAGAAGGGATTTTGCCACTCTGAGCCATAAATAATTCTTCCCTGTTTTAATTTTCCTAGTAATTACATGGCTTCATTTATAAAATCTTTAAATCTTTGATCCATTTGGAATATATCTTAGTTTAAGATGCCCATTAATATCCTAGTTATGAATTCAGTAGTAATTATCTCAAATGGCTACTTTATTCCAACATCATGTATTGAATAACCCATCTTTTTCCCACTAATTTAAGAGTATCTGAGAAGTGTCTTCACACTACTCTAAATTTCCTTATGTATCTGGTTCTATTTTTGGACTCTGTGTTCTGTTCTATGGATCAGACGCCTATCCATGCAGCAGCACTGCACTGCTTTGTTTATTACGGCTTTAAAGTATAGCTTTAGCCCTCGTCACTTCCTGATGCACATCTGTATTGGAATTTCCTGGGCTATTCTTGCTTCTTTATTTTTCCATGTGAATTTTGGCATCAGCTTATCCAATTTCAAAACATGCTATTTTGTTATTTAGGGATCAAAATAAATTTATAGATTAATTGGGAGAATTAACGTCCTCACATTGAGGCTTACAGTCTGTGCCAGTTAGGGAATATGCTCAGTGCTGAGGAGGCTTAGCTGTATTGGCTAACCCAACACGGGTTTGAGGATCAGCAGTGTGGACGTAGACAGTCTGAGATAGTTCAGAGCTCAACAGAACCATCTGGGACCCAAATGACTTCTGTCTTTCTCCTCTGCCATCCTTGCAGCCAGCCCCAGTCCTCAAGGTCATCTCATCCCAGCCATAGGTCCCATGACGGCAACTAGGCTGCAGACAATATGTCCCTACTCCAGGAAGCAGGACGTGAACGGTAGGACGTCTCTTGCCAATGATCTACCCCCTCCCCGTTTAAAGCATTTTCTTGGGAGTCCACTCAATGGGTATCACTAGCATATCACAAGCATAGTCTTTCCAGAGAGCTGGAAAACGTCATCTTTTCATCTGGCACACAGCCATCCCAAATAAAATTACATTTCTGTTACTGAGGGTAAAGGGGAAAATTGGAGAAGCAGCCTGCAGACGTCACCCCCTGTCCTAGACCAGGAGCAGCCGTCCCATTGTTCAGGCCCACACCCGCCTCGATGCTCCCTCCCTGGGTCTCATCCCCACTACAACAGGGAAGTGCTCCGGACAGGGCAGAGAAGCCTCCATCTTTGTAAATCAACGATCCATCGTCCCACTCTATCGTACGCAGCCATGCAGCAATACTTGGCCAGCAGATCACTCTCTCCTTTTAAAATCCTCCCTTGGACCGGCGTTAGGACTCTCTCCTTGATTTCCTCCTACCTCACCTCCACGCATCTCACTATCTCCTCAGAGAGTTCGTGTTTGTTTTGTTTTGTCTTTTTCAAGCATAAGTAAGATCACATTTTTCACATGCTCAAACCATCCAGGGGCTGTCCTGCCACCTGGTGTCATGTCCCAGTCTCCCTACAGCCCTGAAGGAGCTGAGCCCCGCTCTGTGGCTCACGTTCCCACCCCACCCCCTGCTCCTGCAAGCCGGATGGACTCCGCAGGGCCTGAGAGAGACTCGGTTCACGTGCTGGCTGGGTTTAGTTCTCACCGCCAGCATCAACTCAACCTCTCAGCAGCCGCTGCTGATTTCCTACTTTGTTTTAGTTTTTATCCTAAACCTTATCATTTACTAGGACTAGATCTCCCGGTTCACTTATCGCTGCCTGCCTCTCCTCCCCACCATTATGCAAGCTCACTTACAGCAGGCTTCTCAAGGGCACAAATGACCGAGCAGCCTCCAGAAGCTGCACCGTTCCTGCCAGCTCTAAAGTGCTGTGTTTCTGAGGTGACTCTACAGGACCCTTGCTGGTCACCCTTTCTCAGGATGATGCCCCGTCCAGGAGTCCCTCCTCCTCCTTGCTCACCCCCTCCTCTCCCACAATCGCATCCTCACTGATGACCATTAAAAGAGACTGCCCCGGTTCCCTTTCCCATCCCCAACCCCAGAGCCCACTCAGCAAGACACCCATGCACCTGACCAGATGCTGCCCCTCCTTCTCCCCATACCCCTCCTGCCTGTTCCCATCCCTGGGCTCCACTGTCAAGAGTACTTGGAGAAAAATGGCCCAGGCTAAGGAGTAAGTTGCTCTGCAGAAAACACAGCGCCTGGCCCAGAGTCCTCTGCACCAAGTCGGTGTTTGCAGTGCAGCCCTGAAAGTGGAGCCCAGCACTCACTGGTCGACAAGCGGATGGCAGCCTGTTCCTGCGGTGCCTGAGCGTCAGGGCCCAGGACTCAGCCACAACTTCTCCATTCTTGGGGGGTGGGAGGGAGAGGATACACGAGGAATATGGAGTCTGCAGAAGCAGCTGCTCGGTTTTCCAGGACTTGCCTCCTCAGCTGGATCAGCTGCCAGATCCCAGAGTTTTGAGCATCACTCCCAAGGCCCGGAAAATAGTCAGGCCAAGGCTTCTGCGAGAGTCCCGGGGAAAGGTATACCCTGCCTTAATGGAGCATGTATTTACTCCTTTATAACAAATATTTGTATACCACCTACTACGGCCAGTTTCATGCTACAATGAGGGTGAGAACTCCAAGAATCCAGAAAGCATCCTGCCACCGTTTCCTCCCGGGAGCCCCAGGCCCCGTGGCCCACAGAGCCCGGCCTTTGTTGACTCCATCTGCAGACACCACCCACCTGCTTCAGGTGCGCCCATCTCCGCTGCCTTCAGAGAGATCTAACACAGCCGCCACGGTGTCCCTTCCTCCCACCACTCCGGCCCCATGTGAAGGCTCTTCACGCCCTCACTGATGATGCTGAGAGGAAGCTGTGGGGAGGCGAGAACCATGGAGAAATGATGTCCGCAAGAGCAGGACGTCTCCTCCACTGAGCCCCACCTGGCTCCCCTCTTCTCCCGAGCGCAGCCACAGCTTCCCTGTGCAGCCCTGGCTACCGGGGCCCTGCCCACAACTCCCCGTGCACCCACTAACTTGGGGCTGGACAGCGAACTGGGCAGAAGGTTCCTCAGGCTCGGCCACAGCGGCCCTGCACCCCTGCCCCTCCCGGCTCCGTCCATCCATCCGCCTGCTGGTGCCCTGGGGTGACAGATCAGCAGGTGTCCAACCTCACAGTGTTCATTTAATGCACTGAATAAAAGATTACTCACAGATTAACCGAGAGTTTTAAGTGTGCAACCGTTTTCATCTGTTTTAAATTTTCATGGGTACTTTTCTGAAGAACAAGTACATTGTTAATAATTGAGGGGAATGAGACCTTGTTAATCTCTCTGTATTGTAATAAGGTCCTACTGTGTCCCAGCCATTTATATGTAAAACAGCTTCATTTCTTCCTAAAGTTGTTGGCTTTGAGGAGAGTCCTGGTGGGACAGGTGGGTGGGTCTCGAGTCTGGGAGGCGCACTGGGAAGTGGTCTTTGGGTTTCAGGAGATCAGGGAAGCTGCACCCAAGCTTGCCCAGTGCTGCCACCAGGGGCAGGGGCTGCCACAGAGAAGTGGTTCACACTACTTGGCAGAAACTGAGAACCCAGAAGCGAGGGAAAGCGGCAGGGGGGTGGGCTGTAGAACCAGAGCACTGACCCTCTGCTTCCCACCTTCCCGCCTGAGGGCACCCCACTGTGCTGTCAGCTCTGACACCCACACGAGCACAGGCTAAACAGCAGCTGGCACTTCCCAGACACCTGTATGTGTGGCCTCACTGAGTCGTTACAACCCCTCAGTACTAGTATTACCCCATTTTACAGATAAGGAAAGGAAACTAAGGTGCAGGCAGGCAAAGCCACTTGCTTAGGGTTACACATTTAATTAGCAACACAGCCAAGATTGGAACACAGGCCTGCTTGGGTTAAAATCTCTGCATTTAGCCACCACGCAATGCTAGGAAGATAACCTGCCAAAAACCTGCTGAGGCTATGAGTCCGTTCCTCTAGAGTGTGTCTCTGTTGGCAGAGAACCTCCTGAGTCTTCCCTGGGGTCTAAAGCCACACATCTTGCCACCTGCCCCACCCCACACATCTCCACCCATCACCCACCATGGCAGGAGCCTGTCTTTTCTGTCACCAGCCAGCCACTGCCCCTGGACACGGCCCCTCCACACTCTGCCAGGTAATAAGAACTGAGCCAGCTTGCAGGGCCAGGAGGCATGAGGTGCACGGAGGCCACTGGATTGGGGGTGGGTGCGGATGGTGAAGGGAGAAGGGGAGGGGGACTGGTTTAGCCTGCACAGCTTCAGCCTGCACTGAAAGCCACTCGAGTGAGTGATTTCATGCAACAAGCTGTTAAAACATGCTGCGAGGAGAGCTTAAAACAGCTCCACATGAAAGCCTTACTCTCCCGGAAATATCAGCTCTTCATATTTATAGGCAGGAAAGCAACAGCCTGCCTGCTGGATGAGGTCAGCTGGAAGCTTCCTGGACTGGGAGGAATAGGACGCGGAGAAGAGCAGAGGGGCTCTCTCAGGTCACACAAAGTACAAGCCGTCCAGGCCTAGGACGTGGGGGCAGCACCCACACACTCTGGAGCAGAGAAGTCACCAAAGGCTCATTTTAGGGGCCTTGCTCATGTGCAGCATGTGTTATGTGTCATTGGAAAGGTGAACCCCTGGGCTGGATGTTTTCGGGATACAGAGAAATTCCCTTCCAACCTCCCCCAAATTTCTTTCCTGTTAAAACTGTCCTAAATGTCTAGAATTTCATCATTAAGAATCTGTACCCTGCACAAATGAATTGGCAGCAAAGCAGATCACTATTGGTAGGCTCTGTCCCCACCCCACAGCTGTGCCGACATCATGGTCCTCTCTGTGCTCTCTGTACCTTCTTTCACCTGCTCAAGAAAGCAGAGGTGAGCCCACAACTAGAAAACAGACGCGCCGCACAACCACCTCTGGCACAAGTGCAGGGCAGCACACGTGAGATGCAGGAGGATGTGCAAGCCAGCGTGCTACACTAGCTGGGGGACTTTGCGGGAATAACTTCAAGTATCTGAGCTTTACTTATGATGCACACATGAGTATGTTAACAGAGTGGTGATCTCTGTCACGTCTGGGCTTCATTCCCTGTTCCATCAGGTCACCTCACGCTGCCAGCCAGGTGTGAGAATAAGTGATTGCACGTGCACCCCGCGAGGTACACACAGCTCTTAGCACAGCCTGGCATGTGACCTGCACTCAGTAAAGCACTCGGTCACTCGTGGTACTCCCTCACCTCTGCCACGAGCTCAGCCCCGTCTCACAGACCATCAGAGGGATTCACAGGTCGGCCCTGCTAGGGTCTCCACCTGGGCCCCTGGTGGCCCAGCTCCCCCATGCCTTCTCCCTACCCTGGGTGTCCCAGGTGGGGAGAGACACCACTGGTGCCTGTGACTGGCTGTTCTTACCGTGTCTCGTCTTGCTGGGAGACGTTTCTGCCTCTCTTGTGATGCACTGAATTGTGTCTCCCCAGATTCACAGGTGCAAGTCCTGACCCTCAGGGCCTCAAAAAGTGACTGGACTTGAAGACAGGACCTTTAAAGAGGTACTTAAGGCAAAATGAGGTCATCAGGGTGGGCCCTAATCCAATCTGACCGGTGGCGTTATACAAAGAGGAGATCAGGAAAAAGACACGCACAGGGGGATGACCAGGTAAAGACACGGAAGACGGTGTCTGCAGCTGGGAAGAGAGGCCTCAGAAGAACCAACCCTGCTGACACCTTGACCTCGGACTTCCAGCCTCCAGAGCTGAGAGATGATAAATGCCTGTGGATCGCGGGCTGCTGCGCGGTGCTAGTCTGCAGCAGAGACAAGGGAGGCTCTCGCTGTGCTGCATCCCTGACGGCCCTCACCGCTCCCCGCACCCACCCTCTTCCTCCACCTGAGCCCGTCCTCCCTCCCCGCTTTGTGACCCCTTTCTGAAGTTTCATTTAATGCCTCCAAGAGGGCTCCTTTGACTACTTACCTGGGAGTCTCTTGACCCAACCTGACACATTTTGTGCCTGCCACGTTTTGTGCCTTCCACATGTGTGCATGTGTGTGTGGTGCATTTAGGTGTCTCTTTGACCCCTGTTTATAACATGTACCCCCTAAAGGCAGCTTCAGTGTCTAGACTCAAGGAATACAAATGAGGAAACCAAAGCTAGAGGGAGGAAGTGAATGGCCTGAGATCACGTCACTGGTCAAGGACAACGTGAGGGTGACCACCAGGCTCTAAGCCACTCGGCCAGGCCACTCGACTACTGTCTCTTTAAGGTGACCTCAGAACCCAGGGGATGACTTTGTCCCCTGTGGCCTATCAACAGAGCTTCTGGGATGTCCTCAGACACTGTCTTCCTCTCTCTCTAGTCCCTCGGATCCCCTGTGTTGTGCAGGTCCAGCCTTTCTCTTCTGTCACCCTCCTACAAAGACAGGGCATCTGCCAGTGCCAGCTTTGGTGTGCCCAGGCACACGCAGAACCATGAGCAAGTG
This sequence comes from Galeopterus variegatus, assembly GCF_000696425.1. Lineage (NCBI taxonomy): Eukaryota > Metazoa > Chordata > Mammalia > Dermoptera > Cynocephalidae > Galeopterus > Galeopterus variegatus. The sequence continues at coordinate 78,297 of NW_007734978.1, forward strand.
TGAGTTCTCTCCAGCGATGCAGTCAGCCCTTGAGTGCGCATGCACGAATACATGAATATCTGCAGTAGCGGGCCTCACGTCTGTCAGCTTATTCATAGTGGTTAATTGCTCAGAGCATATTTGTCTCCACGACTAGCCTGAAAGGGCCCCGAGAGCAAAGACAGCATGGCCTTCTCCCCAGTCCTCGCAGGGTCTGGCACAGGGCAACTCACATTCGTGCACACCACACTGCACACAGGCGCACGTAGGGGCACACGTGGGCCTCTCACGTGTGCTGCTCACTCCTCTTCACTAGTCAGGGAATGAGGTGAAGCTCCTGCGGAGGCCCCCAGCAGCTGCTCAGAAAGTGCATCCCCAAAGGGCGTGCCATGGAGATGACCTGTGGGGAGCTCAGCCCCACTGGGAACTGAGAACAGTGGCCCAGATGGCAGTCAGTAGATGGTGGTAAGAAAATCGCCTCCAGCTGGGCCTGGCCTCAGCTGGCCAGCAAAAAGCTCCTCACCCCGCGGGGATACAGAGCTCCCAGAGACACCCAAGCCTCCTCGAATGGAGTCCACGGTGGCATTAAACACACCAGGCGCAGAGCCCAGACCAGGAGCAGAGACAGAGCACAGCATTGTGGGCTCTGCCCTCCTGTGCCCTCGGCAGACACCTTGCTGCTTGGGAAGTAAGCCGGGAGACAACTCCAGTGCCAGAGCCCCAGTGTGAGCAGCCCTGCCGCCGGGTCGGCACCATGCCAGCCCCGCACCAGCCACAGCCATCAGGCTCTCTGCTCAAGAGGTAGGAGCAGGGTACACAGACTGTGAGTGCTGAGGCGCCTGTGACCATTGCATGCCCTGGGCACTAACATGGTGAGCCACCGTCTGTCCAGGATAGGGCTCCTCTCGCAGAAAACCGAACTCCCTCCTGGCGAAATGCAGAGTGTGGGGTGAACCCACCCTCTGCTGAGCCCCTGGGAAAACATGTCAAAGTGTAGAGAGCATCAGCAGGGGCAAGCACTCTGTCACCCAGAGTGGGGAGAACAAAAGCAGAGCCACCCCCAGTCCATTTCAATTAATTCATGCCACATGCATACACACATGTGTGAGAGCGCACACGCACATGTGCACACACATGTGCACATGCACTCACACACTTGCACACTTGCACACACAAACGCACATGCACACATACATACAAACACGCCCATGCTCACACATGCACTTGCACACACGCACACATGCACACAAACACACAAACATGCACGTGCACACTCACACATGCGTGCACACAAACACGCACATACTCACCTCCCCCACCAGTGCTCCCCGCTGCTCCTCGGAGGCAGACCCAGCTTGCCTGTGCTGCCCTGGACGCCAAGCATGCTCTGCCACTCAACTATGTTTTCCCTCTCCAGCCCTGTCTGTCTACTGTACTCAAAATGCTGGGGGGCTTCAACGACCCACACTCACTTTTCATAGTTCTGGAAGCTGGAGGTTCAAGATCAGGTGCCATCAAGGTGGAGGCTGGTGAGGCTCTCTTCCTGGCTTGCAGGTGTCGTCATCTCACCGGGTCCTCACGGCCTTCATCCCGTGTGTGCGGGCATCCTTGGTCTCTCTACTTCTCTTTAAAAGGACAGCAGTCCTTTCGTATTAGGGCCCCACCCTATGACCTCATTTAGCCTTAA
>NW_007734978.1:80299-84590 GCF_000696425.1 Galeopterus variegatus
TTTAAAAGGACAGCAGTCCTTTCGTATTAGGGCCCCACCCTATGACCTCATTTAGCCTTAACTACTCCTCAAGGGCCCTATCTCCAAATACAGTCCCGTTAGGGGTTAGGGCTTTTAACATGTGAAATTTGGGGAGGAAGGGACACAAGTTATTTCACAATATTTCCTCGGCAAATATTTATTCAGCACCTACTGTGTGTTGGTCACTGTCTTAGGTGCTGAGACATAACAGTGAACAAAGCAGACAATGACCTGCCCTCGTGGGAGCTGCGTTCTGATCAGGGAGCAACACCCACAAAAATAGGTGGTATGGACTGAGGTTTGTGTCCTCCTGAAATCCATCCGTTGAACTCTAATCCTGATTATGATGGTATTTGGAAATGGGATTCTTAGAGGGTAATGAGGTAATGAGGCTGGAGCCCCATGCTAAGGAAGCTCGTGAGGAGACAGTGAGAACACAGCCAACTGCAAGCCAGGGAGTGCCCCCCAGACACCTCCAGAAGTAGCAGAAATAATGCTTGGTGTTTCAGCCTCCCGGTCCACGGTACGCAGTTATAGCAGCCCAAGCTGAGACCCAGAAGTAGATGTACTGTGTTGCAGAGAACGGTGAGTCCTCTAGAGACAAACACAGAGACAAAAAGGAGAAATGGAGTCCCGAGGGGCCAAGGGAGGGATGGCTATGCTGTGTGGAGCTATCAGGGCAGGGGGTGCCTTGTTACCTGGGGCTGTCAGGGAGCTGTTGCCATGCTACCTGGGGTTGTCAGGGCAGGGCTTGCCTTGTTACCTGGGGCTGTCAGGGAGGTGTTGCCATGCTACCTGGGGTTGTCAGGCCAGGGGAGGGGTTGCTCTGTCATGTTGTGTTATCGGGGCTTGGAGGGTTGTTATGTTGCCTAGGATTATCAAGGAGAGGTTGCTGTGTCACCTGGGGTTGTCAGGGGTTGAGTGACTATGTCACCTGAGGTTGTCAGGGAGCAGTTGTTATGTTGTCTGGGATTGTCAGGGTAGGGAAAATATAACCAAGATATTGAGGTGCTTATCACTGCTCACATGTCCTGCTCTCACTCCGTCTTGGCAGGTGGAGGAAGGCAGGCTCTTCCCTGCCAGGTGAAGTTAGGGTTTGCCATGTATGTGACTTACTCTTGCCAGTGGAATGCTGGTGGAAGGGACCGAATCACTCTCAGAGTCAGCTCATACTGCAGATGACACCATGGTCAGCCTGACTGCCAGGACAAGTGTTACACGGAAGAGAGACCTTAGCTGGCCCGAGAGGGACACATTGTGCACAGGAGGTGAGAGAGTTTGTGACTGCAGCATAACATCTCAGCCCATGCTGACGGGGACAGACCAGAGGAAGTGAGGGTCAGGTGTGCGGACATGGGGAAGTGTGCTCCAGGCAGAGAGGACAGCAAGTGCAAATGCCCCAGGGCAGCATCATGCTGGGCACGTTCAAGAATAAAAAGCTGTATGGCAGGAATATATGGGTGAGGGACAGGGGCAGGAGGCACAATCCAAGACTGTGAAGGCCTCTGCAGGAGCTTAACTCCGAGTGACAGGAAAGCCACTGGAGGGTTTCAGCCACAAACATCTTCCTAAGGTGTTTTTAAAGAATTCCTGTTGCCGCTGGAGAGATGGCAGAAGACAAAGCTGGCAGGAAGGATGCATTGGGAATCGTGGCAGGCAGGATGCATTAGGAATCATGGCAGGCAGGATGCATTAGGAATCATGGCAGGCAGGATGCATTGGGAATCGTGGCAGGCAGGATGCATTGGGAATCATCGGGGTGAGAGGCTGCAAGAGTGTAGACCAGGGCGGTAGCGGTGGAAGGGTAGAAGTGAGATTTTGGGAGCATTTTGAAGGTGACCCTGCCAGGAACTGTTCACATGGAATGAGAGACAGAGAGGAATCAAGGGTGGCTTCTGTGGTTTGTGCCTGAGCAATTGGAAGGCTGGGATGATCATTTCCTGAACGAGAGAGCGTGGAGGAGCAGCCCTGCAGGCACAGACCTGGAGCTCGGCTGTGGGCCAGCCTCTCAAGGAAAGCAGGATGAGCTCCGGGGCCTTCACCTATGCACGAGGCCCACGCAACCCCGGCAGGGAGGCCTGCACAGGACCACAGAGGCAGTTGGAGGACAAGATGCCACACAGATCAGGAAGCTTGGGGACAGAGGGACACTGGCTGGTGTGTTGTCTTGGGCCATCTGGTGTGGACTTCATGGTACAGGTGTTTCTTCTGAACCTGAACGCTGACCACATGGGAGAGGTGTGGCCCCTTTCTTCTCCATGTCCCGGGCAGTTTTCTAAAGAGCTGGAGCTTCCCCAGTCTTGAGGGAATGAACCAAACACTTCTCACCACTGCAAGGAATGGTGGCGAGCCACCAGCTGCCAGGCTGTGGAGGGTGTGCAGGGACAGAACAGGCCTTGCAAAGGAACCCAGGCCTCACCACCAGCACCGCTGCATGGGGCTGATGAGACCCAGCAGACACATGCCCGCAGCAGTGCCCAGGGAGGGAGACCAGGTGTGAGACCACACCACTGAGGGTCAGGGGGCCAGGACCCAGATAACTGAATATTGGTACTCGGGAACTCTCTACAGCCACCCAGCCAGTAAGGGGTGAGCCTATGGTGGTCATAGCAGGGTGCTCCAGAGCCCTGCACCTGTCCAGACAGGCCTGGGCTTCTGAGGCTCCAGCCAGTGGACTGTAGCCAGAGAGGGCTGAGGACTTCCCTGCTCTGCCTCTGACCCTGGGCAAGGGTCAACCTTTCCCCTCTCTCTGTCTCTCTCTCTATCTCTCTGTCTCTCTGTCACTCTCTCTCTCTCTCTGTCTTTCTGTCTCTCTCTCTGTCTCTCTCTCTCTCTTCCCTCCCCCATCTCCGCTCCCGCCCCTTTCTCCATTCCTTCCTTTCCACAAATATTTATTGAATACCTTCCAAGTGCCAGGTACGAGACATGGCAAAGTAAGGATGCAAAACTATTTAGACATGGTCTCTTCCAGTGAGATGCTCCAAATCTGGCTGGGAAGGTAGATATGCAGACAGACGGTCGCAGTGCACAGGTTGGTGGTAGCACCTAGGAAGTTATAATCATCTCTGTCTCAGGGAGAAGACGACAGCGGCTCTGGGGAGGGGCTGCGCCTCCGGACACACCACACTGCCTGTGTACAGGGACTAGACTCACACAGAGCTGACACGTGCAGGTTAGCAACTGCACCCTCACCCACCCCTGGAACTATTCCTGATTCTGGACCAAACTGATCCCATTATACAGAGCAACAACGAGTCTGCACAGCTGTGCAGCCGTGGACGGTGCCTCCTTCAGTGTGGATCTCACTTTGCAGCTGTCAGAATACAGGCAGCTGTTGAAAATCATCCTCAGTCCAGGGCTCGCCTCTCTGGGGGCCGTTTGGTCTCTCTTCCTCCAAAGGACCCCACACCCTCCTGCTGCCTCCGGATTCCCAGGACCACACATCAGGGTCCCTTCGTGGCTCTTCCCTTCCCTGAACGTCCACTCAAACCTGCTCTGTTTCCAGATTCCCTATGACTATCAGGACTACAGGGAAGAGAACTGGGCATTGCTTCTGACTCTTCCCAGTCCCCCCACTCACCACCACCTGCACCCACCTGCAAGCAGGTGCCAAAACCCTACTGGATCCTTTTGGGAAGGAAGAAGGAAGGAAGGGAGGGAGGGAGAGAGGGAGAAAGGGAACAGCTCTGGATGGTACGATGTCGAAGGGTACGGCCCTGAGGTGAGATTACCTGGATACAAATGTATAATTTCGCCACCTCCACTCACTGTGACTCAGAGAGATTTCCTTCCCGTATCTCACTTCCGTGATCTAAATGGGCTGATATGAAGATCAAACAATATCTCATAAATGATGACCCACTTAGCTCTTTGCCCAGCCCCTCATTCCTGATAGGGAAATGTCAGCAAATGTTATTAGGCCATTTGCAGCCAGCAAGACACACGTGTGGATCCACGCTCTGCCACTTACTAGCTGGTGAGCTCTGGGCAAGCTGGTCTCAGTTCTCTCTGCTGTGAGAAGAGCAGTAAGTGTGGTGGAAGGGAAGCCTCTGAGAGTGGAGGCCGTGTCTGCCCCACAGGTGCACCCAGAGGCCTCAGTGCAAGCTGGCAGAAAGAGTGCACGTCAGGAATCACCTGACCCTACTAGTAAAAGCTTTGCTAAAAGTAAAGCTACCAACATAAAATCCCATCAACATAAAATATAGTAGTCACTCAGCAAGTACTACCTGAGAGTGTTCCTACTCCAAAGGCCACCACAGGGGTAGACTTT
>NW_007734979.1:0-6020 GCF_000696425.1 Galeopterus variegatus
GAAATGCAAATAGTACTCTGGCAGCACAGTGCACACTTCTCAGGCTCGCTCTGTCCTCTGGAACGCCCGCTCCAGACCCATCGCCATCTTGCCTCCCAATCAAAATATGGCATTTTAAACAAAAGAATTGTATGTAGCCATTAAAATATGATCATTGCAAAAGAATATGAATAAATCAGGAAATGTTCGTAAGTGAAGAAAGAAAAATGCACGTCTTTTTGGAAAGCAAAATTAGACCCATCTTTTGCTTGGAATGACTTCCTCTTTCTCAGTATCTGAACTGATTATGGATTAGTTAAAATAGATATGTGTGTTGGTGAAGCCTGAACAAAACATGAAAACATGAAGATTTTGTTTTAGAGGCAGTGGAATTGTGGAGGAAAGAGTGTTTCTTTTCCAAAATTGTCTTATTGAGGGATATTACAGCATAGGAGCTAGGAGGAAGCTCTCTAGAGTTAAACTGCTTGGGTCCTGGTTCTGCCACTTACCATATATATGACCTTTGGAAAATTACTTAACCTATCTGTCCCTCAGTTTCTTCATCTGTAAAATGGGGTAATAGTTCTTATCTTAGAAAGTTGTTGTGAGGTTTTACCAATATCTGGAAACTCTCAGAATAGTACCTGGCCCATAGTAAGTACTCTATAAGTGTTAGCTATTTAAACTGTTAGTTTTATTTATAATTTAATAAAATATTTATGAAATAATTGGCCAATTAGCACTGATTCTCCTGTACACCCTTTACATCTTAGAAAAGTTAGCATATGTGTGCTGACAGCTTTATTGAAGTATAAGTTACATGTGAAATTCACCCGTTTTAAGCATATAGTTTGATGATTTTTGATGGATGTATATACTGGTGTAACCACCATCACACTCAAGATACAGAACATTTCCGTCACCCCTCAAAGGTCTTTCATGCCCCTTTTCAGTCAACTGCTCCCTCCCCCACCCAACCCCAGATAACTATTGATCTGCTTTCTGCCTCTATAAATTAGTTTTGCCTATTGTAGAATTTCATATAAATGGAATCATACAATATGTACTCTTTGGTGTCTGGCTTCTCTGGTCTAACATAACCTTTAGATTTATCCATTTGTTGCACGTAACAATAGTTGTTCCTTTTTGTTGCTGAGTAGTATTCCATTACATGGGTGCTGATGGAGTTTGGATGTGTTGTCCCCTCCAAAACTCATGTAGAAATTTAATCTCCAATGTGGCAGTGTTGGAAACTGACTGAGTCCTGGGGGTGGATCCCTCATAGATGGATTAATGCTCTCCCTCAGGGTGGGGGGAGTAATGAGTGATTTCTCGCTCTATTAGTTCCCACGAGAGCTTGTTGTTTAAAAGACGCTGGCACCTTCTCTCTCACTTGCTTCCTCTCTCTTGCTTCCTCTCGCCATGTGACCTGCTTGTACCCACTGGCTGCCTGCCACTTTCCGCCACAAATAGAAGCAGCCTGAGGCCCATGCCAGATGCAGCTGTCCCAGAATAGTAAGCCAAATAAACCTCTCTTCTTTATAAATTACCCAGTCTCAGGTAATTCTGTTATAGCAACACAAAACTGACTAAAACAGGTGCTATAGTTTGAATATCCCCCCAAAACTCATATTGAAACTTCATCCCCATTGTAACAGTATTAAGAGGGTGGGAAATAGACTATGGTATTTGAAGGGTGGGACCTTTAAGAGGTGATTGGATCACAGGGCTATGTCCTCATGAATGGATTAATCCATTCTTACAGTAAGGGGATACCATGGCAGTAGACTGGTAGCTTTATAAGGAAAGCAAGTTAGCACACTCTGCCACCCTTACTGTGTGATGCCCTATACCACCTCAGGACTCTGCAGAGTACCTACCAAGAAGGTCTTCCCTGGACCTTGAACTTCTTATTTATTGTAAGCAGTACATTTCATTTCTTAATAAATTACCCAGTTTCCGGTATTCTGTTATCGCTATAGAAAACTAAGACAATGGTTATCCCACAATGGGTTTATTCCTTCACCCATTGATAAACATTTGGATTGTTTCCAGCTTATGCCTATTATGAATAAATAATAAAGCTTCTATACACATTTGTAAAAAGGTTTTGTGTAGATACATGTTTTCACTTTTCTTGGGTGAATACCTAAGAGTAGAATTGTTAAGTCATGTGGTAAGTGTACATTGAATTTACTATTAACAAACTGTGAAACTGTTTTCCAAAATGGCCCAACCAGGATTCGGATCCCCATACCTACCAGCCACCAAAAAAAAAAAAAAAAATGGCCTGAACATTTTATATTTCACCAGCAATGTGTGAGAGTTCCAGTTGCTCCACATCCTGACAACATTTGGTTTAACGTTAGCCATTCTAGTTGGTGTGTACTGGCACTTGGTGTGGTTTTAATTTGCATTTCCTTGGTGACTGATGATAGCTCATTACCTTTGCTTTTCATTTTTTTATTGAAACATAATTGATCGTACATATCTGTGGGGTACTGCATTGAATATCAATAAGCACATTACTTTTAAATGGTGGCTTACTCCTAGCAAAGGAAAGAGAGGGATGGATCAAAAGAAGTTCCACCATTTAAAGCTTAGATGTCCAAGAGAATGAAAACTGGTGTCAGGGACAAAGAAAAGTGGAACTAGGAGTCAGCAATTTTTCTGGCCAAGGGATATTAAATTTCAGGTGATGGCAAGTCATTAAGGGGGAAATATCTGGGTGGCAGCATGAGTCGCAGGCTTGGAGCACAGGTGGGAGCTCAGGGCCTGTGATAAGGGCCAGCTCTCAGTAGAGCTGTGAGGTGAAGGGGGAGCCCAGAGAGTGAGATGAGGGCCAAAGATTTAGTCCTGGGGTTTAGAGTAGCCAGAAGCATCTGTCCCCCAGATGATAGGCTTACTCGGCCTAAAAATAAATAAAGTTAGCATACTTACGTATAAGCCACTGGAATACTTACTAGTCTCATTGTAAACTCTACTCTTAGATAATTAGCATACTTACGTATAAGCCACTGGAATACTTACTAGTCTCATTGTAAACTCTACTCTTATATAATTTGAGATTTAGTTTTGATCATAGAGATTTAGTTTTGTTTTATTTTTTGGCTATAGAGCTTTTAAATTACAAATTTATCTATATTCTATTTTTAAAAGTTAGACTTTCAAACCTGGTTTGTGACAAATTGCTTGACTATCTTCTTGGCCCGAGTGGCTTCCTTTTATTAATAACCTTAATCAAAGAAACAATAATGTCTTTCTGAAGTTGATTCTTTTTTGGGTTTTTTTTTTTTTTTTTAAGATGACCGGTAAGGAGATCTTAACCCTTGACTTGGGGTTGTCAGCACCACGCTCAGCCTGGGAGCAAACCGGCCATCCCTATATAAGATCCGAACCTGTGGCCTTGGTGTTATCAGCCCCGCACTCTCCCGAGTGAGCCACAGGCCAGCCCTTGAAGTTGATTCTTTTTTGGGTTTTTTTTTTTTTTTTAAGATGACCGGTAAGGAGATCTTAACCCTTGACTTGGGGTTGTCAGCACCACGCTCAGCCTGGGAGCAAACCGGCCATCCCTATATAAGAGCCGAACCTGTGGCCGTGGTGTTATCAGGACCGCACTCTCCCGAGTGAGCCACAGGCCAGCCCTTGAAGTTGATTCTTTTTGATGGTTTGTGTTGGAATGTTCCAGGCTAATGTGAATGATCTTTCCTTGCTGTACTTTCTTCAGGATAAAGATGACAGTGTCCAAGACTGCTAAAAATCTTATAACCTCATAAAAATTTATAAAATAAATTCTAAAATAAACCTTACTGTCAAGAAGCTTTAATTATATGATTCTGAATGCAAAGTCTCCTTCTCAGTTTTGTAGTAAAACAGCCTTCAGTGGTTCACTCTCCCTCTCTGGAGAGAATTATGGTGCAGGAGTCTGAAATCTCCATTTTCTCCAACAGGAACTGGGAACAGCAATGAGGACAAACTTATTCAAGAGGAAGGGCCCAGTGATGGAGAACGTCAAGGGATATGCCCAAGAACAGTGTCATCTATTTCTGGACTCAAAGAGTCTCAAGAAACACTTTCAGATGACATTGCCCAGAATCTTAAATTAGAGAATTCTCAAGACAATCCCTCGAGGATTGGGGACTGGGTGCCACTCCCAGACTGTGAGCTCACTGGCCACAGGAAGCCAGTGCCAGGTGAGAGACTCTACAGCTGCACTGATTGTGGCAAGAGCTTCCAGCACAGTTACTCTCTCACCCGTCATCTTCAAAGTCATGCTGGTGAGAAGCCTTACCCCTGTCCTGACTATGGAAAATGTTTCAGCCAAAGTTCCAACCTGCTTCAGCACCAGCAGATCTACCACGGAAACAAGCCCTCCAAGTGCGGGGCCTGCGGGAAAAGTTTCGCTCAAAGCGTGCCCTTCATCCAGCACAGAAGGGTCCACACTGGCAAGAGGCTTTATCACTGTCCCTAGTGTGACAAGACCTTCTGTGGTAGCTCCAACCTTATTAAGCACCAGCAAATCCACTCTGGGGAGAAACCATAAATCTGTGGGGAGTATGGCAAGGGCTTTACAGTCACCTCTCTGCTGCTGGTTCACCACAGAGTGCACACTGGTCTGAAGCCCTATGTCTGTCCCCAGTGCAAGAAGTCTTTTGGGGATCGGTCAAAGCTGACACGTCATCAGAGAATTCACATAGATGAGCGTCCCTTCTGCTGCTCCAACTGCAGTGACGGCTTTAATCAGAAGACCTCCCTGACCCAACACATCCACCTGCACACAGGGGAAAAGCCTTATATGTGTGGGGAGTGTGGGGAGAACTTCAACCTCTGTAGCAAGCACAAGCCCCAGGCACCACCTCAAGGCTCCATGTGCACCAGCCCTCCCCTGGCCCCACCCCAGCAGACGCCCCAGATCCTTCTTCCTTCTCCCTCTCTTCCTATTCATACTTCTGCTCTCCCCTCCCTTGTTTTATGCTACCCCTCCCCCGCGCTGATGGGTTCTGCCTCCCACCCCACTCAGTCTCCAACCTCTCATCTTGCACATCTTTCCCCAGATTCCTCACCTCACCCCATCTTTTCACCTTCTCTTAAGCCCCCGTTTTCTCTCTCCGGTGTTCATCTGCCTTCCCTCATTCCTGCTCCACTCACCCCATCCCCTGCATTCCCGCTGCATCAGGGACTCCTGCAGAGTCAGATTCCAAGTTCACCCTGGGTGGTGCACCACAGGCGTCTGCGGCTGCCAAGTTCATCTGCTCTGGGTGCGGGAAGAGCTTCCTAGCCAGTGAAGATCCTCCAGCACCAGCGCACCCATACAGGGGAGTGGCCTTACAGCTGTGTCCAGTGTGGGAAGCGCTTCCCCCAGAGCTCCTCCCTGATCCAGCACAGAAAGATCCACTTAGATGAAAAGCCACCTCTGTATGCGCAGTGTGGCCGCGGCTTTCATCAGCACGTGCACCTGGTTACCCACCGCAGGTGCACTCCAGGGAATGGCCATTTGCCTGCCCGGGGTGCCAGGAGAGCTTTCGGGAGGCCTGGAGGTTGACCAGGCACCATCAGGCCACGCATCTGGCAGCTCAGGAGGCTGGGGTACAGGGGGTCCACGAGCCATCCGAATGTGGGACGTGTGGGAAGCAGTTCAGGCAGCAGGCTGCTCTCGATCAGCACAGGCGGACGCGGGGTGCAGACCGGCGCTACTGATGTGGCCAATGTGCACGTGGCTTTGGAGAGAGCGCCAAACTCCTTGCCACCAGCGAACCCACACTGGAGAGAAGCCCTACCGCTGTCTCCAGTGCAGGAAGGCTTTCAGCCAGAGATCTAACCACACCAGACACCAAAGGACCCACGTGGTGCAGCCTTAGGGGAGACCGAGACCTTTGTGTGTGAGGGTAGCCTCACAGTTGGATCTGGGGATCAGTGATACGTTTCTTCCTCTCTATCCATATGAATTTGAGGGCTTTTTTCTGCTGTCAGTCTTCCTCAGAGTGGTAGGTTTTTGTTTCCTTCCCCTAGATCTTTCTCTCTCCTTTCCCTTAAACCTCACA
>NW_007734979.1:6927-8620 GCF_000696425.1 Galeopterus variegatus
CTGCATCTGGCACGGGCCTCAGGCTGTTTCTACTCATGGCGGAAAAGTGGCAGGCAGCCGGTGCGTAGAAGCAGATCACATGGCGAGAGGAAGCAAGAGAGAGGAGAAGAGGAGGTGCCAGGGTCTTTTAAACAACAAGCTCTGGCGGGAACTAATAGAGCGAGAACTCACTCATTATTCCCCCCTCCCCCAAGGAGAGCATTAATCCGTTCATGAGGGATCCGCCCCCATGACTCAATCAGTTTCCAACACTGCCACATTGGGGATCAAATTTCCACATGAGTTTTGGAGAGGACAACACATCCAAACTCCATCAGGTAGGCAAAGATAATATGAAGTGATGTGTTAAATTAGTGATTACTATTAAATTATTTCTCTTGTGCTTTTCAAAAAAGAATTTTTAAAATTATTTGTTGGGGGCTGGCCAGTTAGCTCACTTGGCTAGAGCAAGGTGTTCTAACACCAAGGTCAAGGGTTCAGATCCTCAAACTGGGTGGCTGCCAAAAAAACCAATAATGAATAAATACAATTATTTGTTGTCCTAACAATGTGCTGCTGGAGTGAAAAAATAAAGTTGTTACCCTTTGAGAATTCAAACTGCATAGAAGTCCTTCATAGCATTACCCATCCGGTTTCCCAGCTTGCTATCCCAGTTCTTGATGCTTCTTTCTCCCTTAGCACAGCACCCCCAACCCAAGTCCCTCAGGCACCACATCCTATTTGTTCTACTTCAAAAAGGTTTGTGAACTCCATCTTCTCTCTTTTGCCAGCACTGCTTCCTTAAAGTGCAAATCCTGGCCATCATTTGCCTGGATTATTGCAAAAGACTCCTAACCAGTCTCCCCTGCTTCAAATCTGCATTCTGGTTCATCATCTGCATAACCCATCAATTAGATTCCTCCCTCAAACCCCAGATGCCAGCACTAAATCTGACATCAATCCCCTGCCTAAGAGCACCCATGCCTGCCACCCTGCACCTCCTCAGTGTGGCCTTACAGACTAGAAGTCAAATGCTTCAGCACAGCACATGTGGCTTCTCGGTTTGGCTTTGCCCTACCTCTGAAGCTTTGCTGGCCATGGCCCCTCACACCTCTGTGCCTTTGCACTTGCTTTATTTCCTGCAACTGCCCACAATGCCCTTTCCCCTTTTCTGTCTCCCAAATTTGTCCCACTCTCATGTGAGCCCCACCTCCACTGAAAGCTTTCCCAGACTCTCATATCACGCTTGGTGTGCAAGTGGCATTGTGAACATTGTGACCATCTGCTGACATATCTGCCTCCCCAGCAGAATGTGAGCTCCTTGAGAGCAGAGACTCTGGCCCAGGGCCTGATCATGGTAGGCACTCAATAAATATTATTTGATGTATTAGTCCATTTCTGTTGCTTATAACAAAATACCTGGAAGTGGGTAATTTATAAAGAAACAAAATTTATTGCTTACAGTTTCAGAGGCTGAGAAGTCCAAAGTCCAGGGAACACATCTGGTGTGGGTCTTCATTGGTGGTGGCTTTACAGTGACACAGGGATCTCACATGACAGAAAATGGCAGAACAGAGAGAGACTAACCTCCTCATTCACCCTTCTTTTAAAGCCTCCAGAACCACACTCATGACCACCGTTATTAATCCATTCATTATGGCATGGTCCTACAATCTAATCACCTCTTCAAGGCCCCACCTTTGAATTACCATAG
>NW_007734979.1:9171-11148 GCF_000696425.1 Galeopterus variegatus
ACATCTGGTGTGGGTCTTCATTGGTGGTGGCTTTACAGTGACACAGGGATCTCACATGACAGAAAATGGCAGAACAGAGAGAGACTAACCTCCTCATTCACCCTTCTTTTAAAGCCTCCAGAACCACACTCATGACCACCGTTATTAATCCATTCATTATGGCATGGTCCTACAATCTAATCACCTCTTCAAGGCCCCACCTTTGAATTACCATAGTAGGATTTCCTACCCTCAATAGTAACAGTGGGAATTAGGCTTCCCATATATGGACTTTGGGGGACACAATCAATCAATCCACACAAGTTAACCAAGGTGACCATGGAAGTGACCCCACTGATCTGGGTCTTCCTGGTTAGTTTGCCTGTCCTTCAATCATCCCATGATAATTTCTATAGTGATAACAGAGAAAAGCAACTGAGAACAATGTTTTCTAGAGTCTGGTGCATTTCATGCACACATTTGTTTGTTTTTGCAGCTGGCCGTATAGGGATCGCAACCTGTGACCTTGGTGTTATAAGGCTGTGCTCTGACCAATTGAGCTGACCGGCCAGCCCTTCATCTACACATTTGTAGTAATGAGATTACCACAAATTTCCAGGATGGTCACATCAATTTTTCAGAAACATCAGTGATAGTACAGAAAGATCTTCAAGGGAATCTTCAATAATCAGCATTTACTGGTGGCAAATACTGGTTTAGAAAACAACTGAGATTAATAAATTACCATTTTAAGGCCACTTTATAAACCAGCTGGCCTAGTGGACACAGCACACGGGATGTGAGACAAAGGTCTCACAGAGGTTTCAAACTCTGTCCGTGGCTACCAGCAGTCTGGGCTTGAGTTGCACCTGTCACGAAGCCAGCGGAGCACAAGTGAGCAAGTATGGCTTGCTCGGCCAAAACCCTCAGCGTTAGACGTAGTCATGGGAGAAATCAGGTCTCAGCGCAGGGATTTATTTTGATGTGTAACACTACACTATTATGAAATGGAAGAAGAAATAAACATACAAAGACTCAACCATTAAACCTTCTAGCAACTTGTGCTATATATCTCAATGGGTAATTTATTTGACTGACTTCATTTTAACAAATATTAGATCTCTTCACTTCAAGTGCTCATTAAATTTAATTCATTAAAGCCATACATACTCCAGAAAGTTTACTCAAGACATCTATATCAATCATAACTGCAAAAGAAGGCACAAACGCTTCAATAGAACATGGATCACACATAAACAAAAAACCATGGATCACAGTACAGAGGAACAGAAATCAGAAAGTCACTGGTAAAAGCTTACAGATATGCTGTAGTTTCACAGAAAACATTTAGCAATAAATGAAGATTTAAAACCCCATCTCAAACTGGCTTTTCCACTGGGGGATTTGTTATTTCATGTAACTGAGAAGTGTAAAGGTACAAATCTTTCTCAATTCTGGCATATCTTGAGCCAAGGGTTCAAGTAATTAACAAGGTTAGATCTCTCCCTGTCTTTTAGGTCTGCTCTGAAAAATGGCTTAACTATTGGCTTTAATCTAAGGCCCCAGCCTGAGGCTCCAGCAGCTCCAAGTCCAGTTGAAGTACTATTGTGTCCCAATAGTCCAAGAAAGAAGTCCCCAAATGAAGACTCATGGACTTGTGCCCTTCCATTGGGTAGGCTTGAATCATGTGGCCCCTTTTGGAGCTAGAGGAGGGAACCGTGAACTGTGAAATCACCCCCTACCCCCACCTGGTAGAAATGTGGAGGTAGAAATGATTTCACAAAGAAAACCCTGGGTGTAATTATCAAAAGCAGCAGCCATGGACACATAGGGCAGACCATGCAAGGGGTCTGACCAACAGAGGTCCATTGTAACAAGTTTCTAGCCCCTCCCAAGGGCAGAGGGAACTAATAGCTTGTCTTCAGACTCTATCATCCTAGTGCCCTAAGCCCACTGATTCTGTCTGAACTCCAATTCCCTTTACTCTCCATCCTAGCT
>NW_007734979.1:11751-13337 GCF_000696425.1 Galeopterus variegatus
TAGTGCCCTAAGCCCACTGATTCTGTCTGAACTCCAATTCCCTTTACTCTCCATCCTAGCTAACCCACATGCTGTATCATAATACAATTGTCTTTCTGGGACAACTTCAATTTCAAATATCCTGTCCTAGGGCCCACTCTAAAAGAAAAAAATTTTTTCACCTGAGAAGTTGTGAATGAACTAAACAAAATTTATATTTAATAAGTCACATGTTATAATTGATCTTTGCTTTAGAAAATATGGTCATGGTATGTAGTATCCCAGGAAAGAGGGACAAGAGAAACTGACACTGAGTTGTCCCTCCACACCCTTCACCACCACAGCTGAGGTATTTCTGAAAAGGGCCAAGATGCTGCCCATGGGGTTTATTTAACAACTGGTGAGTTTGCGCTCCCCTCCATCTAAAGCAAAGGAAAAGCTAAACTAGAAACTGGAAGCTTTGGCTGCAGCCCAATTAATCAATTGTGTGAGAGCGAACTATGAAACGATCTGCAGGGGGCAGCTCTGCACTGCCACTGCAGAGAGGCAGCTCAGACAAAACCATGATCAGGCCAGAAAAGCACAGACTACCGAGTAGAAGTCTCTGGGAACTTGGGCAAATGCACCACATGATGGCAACAGCAGCACAGCACAATCACGGCCCTCGGAGCATTCACCAAGTCCCAACAGGAAAAGGTCTCCCACGCTGAGAACAAAGGGATGGGAATTCCCAGGGAACTGTTGGGCAGTGACCAGCAAAACTCTGAGGGGCCATTGAGGGGAGAAAGAGAGCCTAGAACCTTTTCAAGAAAAAATACCTGTTTCATTTCTGTTTTCTCTAGGAGCCATACGTAAGTAGCGAGGGGATCTGAGGGGACTATGTGTGGAGAGAGGTGCCAGGTAACCTTAACTGGCCACATGTCTTCAGCAGCAATTCCAAAGTCCAACTGGGAAAAAGCTACTGTAGGAAGAATTCCATTACAGTTCAGTGAGGGCTCAGGAATAATTTAGCAATACTGTATAATATTTAACTGTTCAACATTATTTTTTTAAGAAGCAGCAGAAGTTTAAGAAAGTTAAGTGGAAGCCAGCGTTGTTTATTACCAACAAGAGGAACAGGTATAGAGCCCCTTCTTGAAAATGTACCCGTCCTCATTTTTCTTTTATATATTAAATTCAGATTATATATATGTGTGTATTAGATTCGTATTAGGTGCAACAGCCCTTGATCAAAGCGGTAGGCATCCTGTTGGATCATAGTTCCAAAAAAGGCATTTCTGTAGGGTTAACCAAAGTAACATGGTGCAAGCATTCAGAACACCTACCTCATGCCAAGGTCCATCTGGGTGCTGAGGACAGAACAGTGAGCAAGTCAGATATCACCCCTGCCTGGTCTGGTAGCTTTCTAGCAAACTGTTTTGATACAGTGTTTATATGGGCTTTCTTCTTTCTCCTCCAAGTAGTCATATTTTTCACACTGAAATAACATATAGTGGACACTTGTCAGGTTTGTGGCTGGCCAGTATCTTTTGACTACTCCTCCTGTATTTGGGGATTCTCCCCACAATACAATTCCTGCCTCCCTAAGGCAGAAGCCAGAACGCAAC
>NW_007734979.1:14638-34219 GCF_000696425.1 Galeopterus variegatus
TATACCGAATTACTGTTACTTTATTGAAACTTTAGAAAAATCATTTAAGGTACAAAGCATTTTGAAAAAAACTGACTCGAAAAGACAATTAAGTCATTCTACAAATATTTATTAAAGGCCTACCGTGTGCCGGTCACTGGAAATAGAGTACTGAACAAAACGGTTCCCCGCAACTCGAACAAAAGGAATGGCCTATTGTACTTTAAATGTTCCCTTGCCAAAATAAAAGGCGTGCTACAGCAGCTGTCCAGAGAGGACCTCATGCCAGTCAGGCCCCGTTTTAAATATAGAAAACTCCAAAAATAGCCACCATGTCCAGAGTCAACAGGTGACTGGCCCCACAAGAGGGGAGGGGAACCTAGACCTCGGCGAAGGAGAGCAGAAGGACAGTGTCGCCGTCCCCAGCTCCTCTCGCTGCGATGGCTCTGCCTCTGCGGTCCCTGAGCCGCGGCTTGGCGAGCACGGCCAAGGGAGGCCACGGAGGGGCAGGAGGTGAGTGCGGCCGGGGCTGACCCTGCGGCTTCCTGACCTTGCCCGCCTGTTCCCTTCCACCCCTACCCCCGCCCCGCCTGCCTCCGGGGTCCGGCGACACCCCCCAGCGGCCTCCCCGGCCGNGGGGGCGGGGCGGGTCCCTCGGCGCATGCGCACGGCGCGCTCGGGCTCCACGTGCTCCTCCCAAGTCGCTGATGTGGGAGGTGCTCGAGGGAACCTCCTTTAGGAACAGGTGGGAGATCCCCGCTCCCCATCTCGCCTATTAATAATTAGGACTTTAGGCCATAAAGGGCTTTTACCTACACGGAATCCTCACTAACTCTGGGAGCAAGGTATCATTTTGGTTCTCCTTCTCCAGAGGAGGAATTAAATGACTTGTCTGAGTTCGGGCCACTCGTCAGAGGCTCTGGGGGAAGCCAGGGCTGCAGGCCCCGAACTAGCTGTTCTCGCCTGACACACGCTTCCTGGACCGACTACATCCGAGAATTCCTGCTCTCTGGAGATAACCCTGATTTTAAACATGGGCTCTGCAGTCTTATGTGTGAGGACTCATGACCTAACTCTGGGTTTGCAATATTTTGGTCATTCTCTATAATCTTTATTGGGTTTTCTGTATTAGTTTAGGAAATCAGATGCTCTTTTCTGGAAGCCTGGCTCTCCTGGCTTCTGGGAACCCCATTTAAGAAGCATATTGGTTCGAATGAGCTCTGAACATAACATTCACCTCCTAGGCCAGTCTTCTCACTTGTCATTACTAAGGAACCTGAAGCCTGTGCTGAAACCCATGACCAACACACACACACACACATTCTTCCTCTTATCCTCTTTCCCCTGACACTACTCACAGCTCTAACAAGAGAAGATGAACTTAGGCCCCAGTCGCCTGAGAAAGTGAGAGAACTTTTTCTATAACCACAAGTAGGTTTCCCCAACTATTCCTAGAGCAACACTCAGGTCCCTGGGTTAGAGCTCTTCCATGCAAGGAAAATGTGTTATAAATATCCTCATTTTGTGTGACAATTCTTATACAAATGAAACTTTATGCTGGCATCATGCTTGCTTTTGTAAAAACTAAAGAAGTTTGACAGATATGTAAAAGGATAAAAATCTTTCAACTCCTTGATAAATTGGATTAGCACCTGATCAGTTTCTCAGGCCTGTCCCAATCCATGCAAGTAGATCCCATGGAAGTGGATTTGTAGGTGGAGGCAAGACGAGCCATAGGGGTAGAGATCAACAGAAAAGTGGATTATTAGGACAAAGGTATGTTTGGGGCCTCACAGCTGATGTCCTCCCCGCTGAATGTGGTAGTGTCTTCAGGCTTGTCATTCAACATTTCTTTGTACCGACGTTTGAAGAAGCCAAGCTGTGAGGGAGTAAGTCAGAAAATCTGGGTGAGAGAGAGGAGGAAAGGAAGTTGGAAGGAGGAAGAAGCTGAGAGACAAGAAGAGGAGAAGGAAACTAACTCATATTTGTGTGACAAAACATTTATGGGAACAACAGCTATCATGTATTGAGTATCTACTGTGTGCCACTCACAGTGGTTAGACACATAATCTGTAGCAGAAAAGCGTAGATTCTAGAGTCACACAGATCTGTGCACATACCCTGGCCTCATTTCTGTCTCGCTGCAGCCACTCCGTGGCGTAAGCATTATTATCATTTCAAAAATGAGAAACTGGCACGGGGAGGTCGAGCAGCTTTCCTAACATTAAACGGTAAGTGACAGAGCCACATGTGGGCCCAGGCCTGCCTGACTCCATAGTTTGGGTTCTCACTATGCCATCCTGTCTGTGGGAGGCTTGAGTTGGATGCTGGTGGTGTCAGAGTGGGATGAAACCCTCACCTTGTACAGTGTGACTGCAATGAGAGCCAGCAGCAGCAGACCTCCCACGGAGCTGCCCACAACCAGGGGGACAAGGTCGTGGACTTCATACTCTTCTAGCACCGTCTCCGTCTGATTTGGGGATCAGAAAGTATCAGACTACCCCCAAGTCCCCCAATCTTTAACTCTCCCCCCGCCTTCCCCAGGACCTGCTCCCAGGGGTGAGATGCAGAAGCACTCGCACACTCAGGGACAACTGTCCTGCACAGAGACCCTCCCCCCTCCCCCCTCCAAGCTGCAACCCCCCAACCAGCATCACGGGTTTAGCACCAGCCTGGCCACTGCCCACCACACACTCACTACCTGGGCTCTCATAAACGCCTCCTGTCCTGGAAGCTGGGAGTACGTAGATGTGTCAAAAGTGATTTCAGCCTCACTCACGACCAACACCTTCTTCTGTTGTGTCTGCAAAACAGGGGCATGGGGGGAGCTGTGGAATTAGCTCTGGGGATGCTCAGATTTCCAGAAGTGTCCTGGCTCGAGGATGGGCACAGACACAGCCGGTCCCACCCGATCTGGGCGAGGGGCTCTACTCTTGGGCCTACACACCTGGCTGACCCAGCCGAAGCTGAGGTTGCCCTGCAGGATGAAGTCAAGCTCCTCCTGGATGCCAAAGGAGGGGATGTCACAGCGGAACCTCAGACACTCAGCAACAGAGCAGTCCTAGGGACAGAAAAGGAATGAAGTTGAGGAGGGTCTTCACTTAGGGAGGGACCATTTGGGGTCAAATTTGGGGTGGGGAATAGATGAAAAATTACAGAATGTGTATTACTCTGCAGTCCAGCAGTACATTTCCCCATATCCCCCAATGCGGGCTGGTCCTGCAGTGGGGGCTCAGGCCTTTCTCACCAGCACAGGTCTCCGTTGAATCTGGGTCAGGGAGTCAGACTGCTGGGGAGGCTCCCTCTCTGACACACAGGGGAGACTCTAGTGAAAAAGAGACATACTGAGCCACAGAAGGATCAGCCTTCCCCTGGTTAGAGGGTGTGTGGTACTGTGGGCTCAGACCCTGAAGAGAAAGAAAAGGTGGGCAGGCACCTGAGAAGGGGACTGCACGGCCACATCCCACACAGCCATGCCATTCAGCAGGATGGGAACCCAGAAGTTAATGCTGATGGCCAGAACTCGCTGGCTCAGGTTATTCACCTGCAAAAAATCGAGACAGAACATTATCGTGGTGCCCGGCGCATCCCAAGCCCTGCTTCTTTCCGGGCCCTAGCCTGAGGCTCCTCTCCATCTTTGCCCACCAACTTCCAACTGTATCTGCACCATGGAGGGGCAGACATGGACATTCCCTAGCCTCTCACACGATATCGATGTTCGGCCTCTTTCCTGCTCTTCTTATCAGAAGTTGAAAAGTTGAAGTACTTGGTGGACTCTTCCTGCCTGGAGAGAAAAGGCCTGTTGGTGAAAAATAGCCCTGAGACTGTCCCCAGTTGTGCCCTAGACTGCCACAGGGAGCTTCATTGGGCCTGGCAGATAACCCCAGTAAGTAATGATGGTCCCCTCATACCTCTGCAGCCCAAGCTTTAGCTCCTATCCCCCCACTGTCCTCTGCCCCAGTCACCCAGCACTACCAGCTCTGTCCTTGATAACCGTGGTTCTGTCATACCACCAAGACTTTGCTCAAGCTTTGTCTTCTGCTTGGAATATCCTTACCCACTCCCCTTCTGGGAATTTTCACTTAAAGGCCCAACTTAGACATTGTTTCTCATAATGCGTAAACATTTTCCCATGGGAAAAGGTATTCGTGTTGCTTTCTCTAGTTAGGTACGCGTTTGGCCTCAGATAATGCTTGCAGAGGCTGCGCCAGAGCAAATAAGCCTCAGGGGACTCTCGGGTATGATAGCTGGATCGCTGAGGAAAAAACAGAGTGAGAGCCACTCCACGTGGGAATGAAGAAAATAGATGTGGTCATCCCAGGGCATGTAAGTAAGTGTGAGGAAAGATGGTGGATGAGCACAAGCCCAGGCAGGGGACATGAGAGCTCCAGGCTGCAGGTGGGTTTCTGTCCATCCATCCATCCATCAATGGCTTCCTTAAGCAAACATTTACCATATGCCAGGCTGTGTGGTTGGCCCTGGAGATTCAACAGTTAAGCCATAATCATCTAAGGTCTCAGTAGACAAGCAAAGGGACCTGTACTTTTCACCAGTACCTGGCGCACAGAAGCAAGGCCAGACAACACAGAAACTCCGTGGGCCCCAATGGTTTTCACACTATCAGCAGCTTGGTGATTAAGTACACACAGGCTCTGGTGCCATACCACCTGGGTTCACATTTCAGGTCCACCACTTCCTACCTGAGTAACTTGAGGCAAGCTACCTAACATCTCTGGATCCCTGTTTTTCCTCTTTAAAATAGGGGTGCTAATAATATCCCTACCTGTAATAGAATTGTGGTGAGGCTGGCATGGTGCCTAGCACATAGTGAGTCCTCCATAAACGTCAGAGTCTGTTTCCCCCTTAGCATGCTAGCCTTCCTCTCTGCTCCCCACCCAACCCCTTCTCTCTATGCTTCAGTTTTCTCACTTTAAAGTCTTCCAGTTCTAAACCTTTTTTCAGATCTAACCAAATCACCCAGCTCTCCCAGTCCTCTGAGAGTCATGTAGAATGTGGCCATGGGCACAGGTGCTCTTGATTTCTTTATTGGTAAAAATGGGGATAACAATATAGTTATTGGTTAAATGAATATAGACATAGTTAAATGAATGTAAATATATGCAGAGTACTTAAAACAATGCAAAAACCCCTCAACAACAACAACCAAAAAAAATGCCTGACATATTGTATCTATAACTGTAAGTTCTTACTGTAAGTATTTTCCTAAGGATAAAAGGAGAACTCACCCATGTAGTTTGAAAGGGCAATGACACTGCTTGATCCCCCTCCCTAGTTACCCTAAAAATCTACATACACACAATCAGAAGCAGCAAGAGCAGCAACAGCAGCAACAAACTCTGCCCCATGGCACTATTACAAGCTTCTGAGCAGCCCTGTAAACCTCTGGAGGTTAGACCAATGTGTGAGGTCCCTGGCTTCGCTTCCAGCCTGGCCTGCCCCTGCTCTTCAACCCACCTTTAGAAACCAGAGCTGCAGCCTTACGCTTACATTTCCTGTGGTCTGCCTCAGCCTAGGGCTGTTAGAGAACTTCCCAACAGTATTTCACACCTCTGCCCTCATCTGAATTTTATAGAAACCCGACCTTTCCTTTCCTCTGTGTGGTGACAAACCATATCCTGTTGGGCACAACCTCCCCAATTCAGAGTGCTTAGAAAAGCCTTGATCTCACTCTAGTAGCTTTGCTTCAGCATATTCATGTTTAGCACAAAGGGCAGGATTGGTTTCATGTTAAAGGAAGCCTGCATTTTGGAGGGAGAGGTGGAAGTGTACAGTGGTGGTAAAATGTGTGTGTCCCACCTGCAGGTTCAGATTCATCAGAGAAGCAGCAAGAATTATGGTAGATAGTATTATGGTATAAATATGGCTGGTCACCCACACAAGCATTCCCCATGTGAGGAATTAGGGGGGTAGCTTAGATACCCATCCTCAAAAGAACAGGCGGGACTGCAGAGGGAGATCCCAGGCTTGAAAGATAGTCACAGGTCCAAGGGGAGAGCCAGGGATTAAGCACCTGCTGATCACTGTGTAGACAGCATATTTCACTGGGAGCTCCAGCTGGAAGGTAGTCTTGCTGGTTGCAGGCTTATTATTCTCACTGGAGAAAGACAGGAGAGCCCAACTGGGAAAAAATTCCAGGGCAGGAGTCTCCAGATGGGGCATGAAACTGGAGGGCAAGGGACACACCACACCTAGCCTGGCTCACCTGCTTGCATTGGCCCTAATGAGTAACCTTTCTCCCAGGGTGGCCTTGTAGGAGACATCGAATGTGACTATGAAGATGCTCTGAGGGAAGAAGAAAGAAGGAATGGGGGTAGGGAAGGTCAGAGGGAGTGAAGAAAGGGAATGGGTCAGGACAAGGGAGAACAATGATGAGGTTTTGAGGTGAAGCACTGACCTTAGTACCCTCTCGGAAGATGGGATGATTGATGCTGCAGCTACTGCCCCTCAGGCCCTCATCCTCAGTGGGCACTGCCTCACATGCCAGGTGCAGTGGACGCTGGTGTGGTTGCTTCTAGGGGAGAGAATGAATTCAAAAAATTACCCAAATGCCTATATGGGCTTGATATATAACAATGGTGGCATTGCAGAGTGGTAAGGGAAAGGCCAGATTTACCAATGAATGTTGCTGGGAAAATTGGCCCATACCAAAAAAGAAAGGGAGGGAGAAGAAAAGAAAGTGGATCCCTACCTCACACCATACATTAAAATAAACTTCAACTGGATTAAAGATTTAAATGTGAAAAAGCAAAACTATGACACTTTTAGAAGATAATGCAGGGGGCTATTTTCATAAACTTAGAGTAGGGAAGTATTTCTTAAGACCCACATACAAAAACACTAACTACAAAGGAAAAGATTGATAAAATCAACCACAATCAAATTAAGACATTCTGTTTATTAAAAGGCACTGTAAAGAGACTAATAATACAAGCAATAGGATTGGGAAAGATGTTTGAACACACATGTTGTAGTTTGAATGTCTGCTCCAAAGCTCATCTGAAAGTTGGTCCCCATTGTAACCGTGTTAAGGGGTGAGAGATACAACTATAGCATTTGAAAGGTGGGGTCTTTGAGAGGAGATTGGATCATGAAAGCTCAGCCCTCACAAATGGATTAATCCATTCATGGATTAGTGAGTTAATGGTTTAATGGATTATCGGAGCGTAGACTGCATAAGTATAAGGAGAGGAAGAAAGCATGTGGATATGCTCTCACTCAGTACCCCACCCACCATGTGATACCTGTGCTGCCTTAGAACTCTGCTGAGTCCCCAGCAAGAAAAATGCCCTTTTCAGATGCACCCCTTGCAACTTGGACTTCCCAGCCTCTAAAACTGTAAGAAATAAACTTCTGTTCTTTATAAACTACCCAGTTTCAGGTATTCTGTTAAAAGCCACAGAAAACAGACTAATACAACATGTAACTAGAATAGGACTAGTAATCAGAATATATAAAGAATGTTTACAATAAGAAAAACATGGGTAACCCAGTTGAAGAATAGAAAAAAGACACAGACAGACACTTTCCCCCAGAAAAAATCCAAATGACCAGGAGATATATGAAAAGTTGCTCAGGCTCACTGGAGAAATGTAAATTAAAACTGCAAGGAAATACTATTACTCACCCACTAGACTGACAAAAATTATAAATCTAACAATGCCAAATGTTGTAGTGAATGGAAAGCCACAGGGACTCTCGTACACTGCTGATGGAAGTGTAAACAGGTGAAAATATTTTTGAAAATGGCTTGACTTTACTTACTAGAATTGAAGATACACCTACCAGTGAGTGACCCACCAATTCCACTCATGGTATATACCTTTCAAAATACTATGCATAGGAGCACCAGGATATATACTCAAGAATGGTCATGGCCAAAATCGGGAAACATTTCAAATAGCACTGATTGTAGAATAAATTGTGTTAAAGTCATACAAAGAAATTCCATATAACAAGGAAAATGTTCTATAGACACATGCAACAACATGGAGAAATCTCACAAACATAAGACTGAGGGAAAGAGGCAAGACACCAAAGAGTACACACAACATGTTTCCATTCATATAAAGATAAAATATCGGCAAACTGAACAGTATTATTTCGGAATGCACTCATGGGTGGTGAAACTATGAAGATATACAGGGAAATGATTACCACAAAGTTGGCATAGTGATTGGTGTCTACAACCTTCAGGGAGAGGGTGAGGTTATGATGGGGAAAGGCACATGATGAGACAGCCCCTGGGGATGCTAGCAGAGTCTTACCACAAAGTTGGCATAGTGATTGGTGTCTACAACCTTCAGGGAGAGGATGAGGTTATGATGGGGAAAGGCACATGATGAGACAGCCCCTGGGGATGCTAGCAGAGTCTTATCTCTTGACCTGGATGGGAACTGTAGGGATGTTTGCTTAATATTATTCATTAAACCTTATGCTTTATGCACTTTTCTCTGTGTCTGTGTGTGTTTATATATCATCATAGAAGAAGAATTTAAAAGAACGTATTATAACCCTAGAAGGTACAATAGGGCTGGGTAGAGGCCCCAGCCAACTAGAGTCCAAGGAAGCTGTTTACCTGGGTTCCTGACACCCATCGATAGGACAGCCCTGCTGGGTAGTAGAAGTTAATCACAGTTCCATAGGAATCCTCGCCTTCATTCCACACAGTCACCGTCACATTGAGTTCCAGGGAGCTCCCCACTATCAGGGTCTGCAGGCTGAAGGGAGAAGGACAAGATTGGGAGTGTGACTCCATTGGAAATAGGCTGGAATTGGTTCAGGGGCAGAGGCAGGATTATAGGAACTCATGAGCTATGGTCTGATAACATTCCAATCAAAATCATTCTTGCTAGAAAGCCAAAGGGGATCACAAACCCTTGTCATTCTATGAGGATGGCAGGTTCAGAAGCTTGGGTATGAAAGGAGATAGAGCTCACCCAGAGAAGCTGAGGCTGACACTCAGGTCCCCTTCACAGAGGCGATCTTGGCCACAGTTCTTCTCAAAGGGGAGCTGCAGCAAAAGAGTATATTCTCTTCCCATCCCACGTGTCAATCTTTTTCCAGTGCCCTCATTAGGAGCTCCCATCAACATTGAGTTTTACTGAGCCTTTGCACCCAGAACCCTGCTAGACACTGGCAAGGAGTAGAGGTAGGGGTTGGAATGTAAAAGAAAGATATGACAAGATCCTTGGCTTTCAGGAGCATAAAATTTAGTTGAGTCAAACCCAACTCACACTGGAACAATTATTCAACAAACACTATTAAGTACCAATAATGGGACAGGTTCCGGATTGGGTGGGAAGTTGAGGAAGGTGGAAACTACAGGTGAATTAGACATGGTTCTTGTGCTCAGCGAACCCACAACCCCAAGAGAGCCACAAATGCAGATGCAGATTGTTATGACTCCAGTCATGTGATAATTGGCATTGTATCACTGTGGCATCATGGAGGCCAGAGAAGAAGTGGCAGCTGCTGAGTGTGGTTTCCAAAGAGAGGGAAATGAGAGCGGAGCTTTGGCGACTAGAGAAGATCTTTGAAGTAGAGAGAAGAAGGAAATGTTTTCCTTCTTTTTCTTTGACAAGGACAAAGGCACAGAGGTAGGAATGAGAAAAGTCGACAAGGACCTGCAGAATGTGAACCAGAGAGTTCATGTTGGGGTGGAGTGGGTAACCAGCTGGGACATGTGCAGGGTCCAAGCTAGGTGGGGCCTCGGGAGACGGGTGGGGGTGTTCTGGACTCGATGTGGTTGGTGGGCAATTGGGAGCTACTGTGGGGTCTAAAGCACATGAAGACACAATGAAAGCCTGCACATCCCTGGGACTTCATTGGGAGACTCACAGAAGCAGTGAAAAGGGCTTGTGAGCCCACAGCCAGCACAGGGCGAAGGTTCTGGGATGAGGGGATGGGCACCCCCACCATGGAGAAGTTGAGGCGCAGGACGATGGGGCTCACCACATCCTCCACGCAGTCCTGAGGGAGAAGAGGCTTTCAAGAACCTGCTGTTCTCCTCCTCGCTTTGCACCACTGAGGCTTCTCCTCCACAGCACCCCTCCCCGCTGGCCAGACAGCGCCCACCCAAGCTGTGTAGCCAGGCCTGCCAGCCCCAGTGTCCTCCCCTGCCCCACCCCACTGGCAGAAAGCAGCGATGCCAGAGGCCAGCCATGGGCTCCTCCTCCCGCTCCCTTTCCCAGAACCTCACGGGCAAAAGCAGCTTCACGGTTTCACAGTGATCCCCCAGCCCCAGGGTTTTTCTTCGAGTCAAAGTCGAGTTCTTGGTCTCATCAAAAATGGCACGAGAAAGCAGGTGGCCTGGGTCCAGTGCCAGATCATAGCTGACGCAGCTTTGGACATCACCTGAAGTGGTGGAAAAGGGAGAGGCAGGGAGAACCCAGAATGTTGTTTTTACTTATTCATTTGTGCAATAAACATGAACGGTATCAGCTGCTGGGAATACACGTGGAGAAGACAGACGTGGCCGTCCTCAGTGGCTGTGTCTAAGCGGACAGTGGCTGAGAACCGGAGGGAGATGGAGGCTGGCATGTTTACAAAAAGTGTATCAAGTAAGGGGAATGAGGTGAGGCCAAGAGGCAGGAAGGGGCCAAATCAGAGAGGGCGTTCTAGGGAAGAACTGGGGTCTTTCTAAATGCAAGGGGGAGCCTGGATTTACACTTTAGGACTAAAATCAACTCTAGTTTCTCTGTGGAGAATGTGGGGACAGATGTGGGAACCACTCAAAGTGTAGTTACTTTGGTGGAGGTAGGAAAGAGAAGCAGGCACCTAGAGAAAAGTGGTGGCTGAGCCCAGGGAGATAAGTGGGCCGACGTCACATCTGTCTTGGAGACGGAACCTCCAGGCCCGGGAGGGAGAAGAAGAGGAGAGGAGGGACACAAGTTTCTGACCCCGGCAGCTGGGTAGATGTGGAGGTGAAATTTGGATTGCTGAGCCCATCTGTCCTCAGGATAGCATTGGGGGCCCTCCGTGGGGTGAGGGGTGGGTTCATCTTTAGGGAGGAAACTCACCTAACTGGTCGAGTGAGCTTTTGTGGATAGTGAGACAGACTGTGGCATCCCCAGCTTCCAGGGCTCTGGGCACCTCCTCCCAGCACTGGTACACAGCCTTTGCCACCTCCCCAGGGGTGAATTGCATGGTTACTCCCACCTTCAGCACGGGTGGACTCCTAAGGGACACAAGCAGGGACTGAGGACAGGACACGGGCCTCTGGGAGCAGGAGAATGAGGTGAGGGCAGTGCTGACAGATCAGACACACTAAGGGCAAGGGTAGGTGAGGGGGCCTGTCACCTGAGCAGTAGCACGTGCCCCTGGGCCCCCACGGCCAGGTCCACCAGTCCGTCCTGGGTGAGGTCTTGACCCCCGCTCAGCGACTGCCCAAAATGCTGGAGCCTGGGGGAAAGCTGGGAGCCCGTGATGCGCTGGCCAGAGAGAGAAAGGAGCAGGAGTGAAGGTGAGGGGATTGGAAAGGTTTGAGAAGAGGGATTGGAAAGGAGATTGTAATGAAAGCAGATCTGAGCAGAGAAAGTGAAAAGGAGGAATGAGGGGATAGAAACTGAAATCAAAGTGACAACCTCAGGGACCCCAGACAGAGAAAGGGGGGTCTCTTGATCCAACTCATCACAAGGGTGCAGATTAATGACAAAATAAAAGCATAACTACAGGAATGTAATAGATTCATTTATCCATCATTGTTAAGGTCATTTATAAACATTTGATAAATAAAGCGTTTAGTGCTGCCTTTGGGTATCTTTACAAGAAGCCCCTGGAGTTGGTCTTATCATTTCCATGTTTCATAGAAAGAATCTAAGGCTCACAGTGGATGGTGGTCATTGCTCAAGGCCACACAGCTAGTGATGGCTGGCCAGGCCAGAAATTTGATCCGGAGTCTGACCTCAAATCCTAATCTCTTAACCTTTACGCTGCCCACAACAGATTGAAGTCTGTTTAGAATCAAAGGAGAGAAAAAAGATGATTTGTGCTGAGCTGGGCCTGGTGAGATTCAAGGAAATAAACCACTAAAAGCAGGAGAGAAATGACAACTCCTAAAACTAGAGGCAGGAGGCTGTGTCTGATGGACCCACAACATGGGAGGGAAATGGAACCAGAAGAGGCTGAAGACCTGGCCTCACCTGGCTGGGGGAGGGGTTGATGTCCAGTCCTGAGGCTCCATGAAACACGTAGACAGCACCCCGGTTCTCCTCCTCTCCTGGGGCCCCGATGGCCACGTCTGTCAGCTTGTCCCCATTCACGTCCCCCAGCACTGTCAGAGCTGCCCCAAAGCGGCCCCAGGGGTGGCCCTGCTCCCCCCGAAGAATGACCTCACACCGCCACCTGCTCTGCTGCGCAATGAAATCAGTGCCAGGACCCAACCCGGAACACCCCTCCACCCCACACCCAGACCCACCCGGCCCACCCAGCCCAGGTCCCATCAGACACTCACCCCCCTGGGCATGGGGCACACGGACACCTGGCCCCCTCGGGTCTGCTCATAGTAATGAGGGGTCCCGATGAAGACCAGGTCGGTGCTGCCATCTCTGTCCACATCCACAGAGCAGAGGGAGGCCCCGAAGTAGGAGCCGATCTAGAGGCCAGAGCCCCAAGTCATCCTGCCTGTCCCCACCAGAGGCACCCCGTCCTGGGCCAGGCCCTGCCTCTCCCCAAACACAGGACCTCCCCCCAGGAGCCCCAAAGCCCCTTTGTCTTCTCCTGCTCCATCCCTGGCCACCTGGCCACCCTCGCACTCCACTCTGGCTTCCTCCATGCCCAACCTGGGTCCCTGTGACTTCAGCCTTCGGCCTCCATTGCCTGGACACCTGGGTGAAGATGACAACCTTCCCGGTGTGCTGATGGCGGGGTGCCCCCAGCACCAGGCTTGGCACCCCCTTCCAAAGGGCCAGCTCGATGGAGTAACCTGAGGGGGCGGGGCCTCAGCATAAAGGCCCCCCCCCCCTCCCGGGTAGCCTCCCTATCCCCCATCCCGGCCTTTTCTCACCCAGGTAAGAGTCCCTCATGTCCACATTCTCCTGAGACACGTTGATGAAGGTGGGGCTCATATTTGGGGGATACAGGAAGGCACCTCCAGACCAGCTGAAGCTCCCCACAGCCCCCAGAACTGGGCCATCCTGGGAGAAAAGGATTCCAGGGCTGAGCAGGCCGGAGCGGGAAGACAGCTTATTCCAGAAGTGCCTGCCACCGGCCCCACTCATCATTTGAATTTTTCTTCTCCTTCCCTCCACCAGCAGACTCTGTGCCCCAACTCCCAATGTCTCTCAGTCTCCCCACTGCCACTGTCCCAGTCAGCCCCAGCCCCTCTCGCCCCTGCCCCTTTCTGCCCCCACCTTGTTCTCCTCTGCCCCACCTTTTACTGCTCCAGTGTCAGCTTCCCTCAAACCCAGTTATGCAGGTGCCACCCTGCTGGAAGACCATCGACCCCTAGGATGGCATCTAGGACCCTGCCCAGTCAACCCGTGGAGTTACCCTCTGTTCCCAACACATTAAGCCTTTGGCCGAGACACCTCCCTCCCCTTCTCTCTTGCTGGGACTCAGCCCCTCTCTCGGTAAGAGCAAGCCTCAAAGTCACCTCCTCTGTGAGTTCTTCCTCCACGACTCAGGGAGCAATAGGTGTTTCCTCCTCTGCATACTTTATTGCTTTTTTAAACTTTTGACTATGGATAATTTCAAAGATATACAAAAGTAGAAAGAAATGTAAATGAAGCCCCGAGTACCCATGACCTAAGCCTCAGTGATCCATTCATGACCAAACTTGGTTCATTTCTACCATCCACTTTCCACCAAATTATTCTGAAGCAAATCTCTCTGGATACTTTGAATACACATCCACTTCCAGACAAGTTACGTGTCTTGTGATAACAGAAACAAAGCGGGTGTCTAAACCTCGCCCTGGGTTGAGTCTCATGATCTTGGTGTCAACACCTTGTTCCATAGGTAAGAATAGCTTGTGGTTTAGATCGTGATTCAGTAACTAATGTGTAACTTGCTGACAAAGAAAGGTCAAAAAGCCTGGGAAATGGGCTAGAAAATGCACATAGACATTTTTAGCTTTAGGATGTAATTTGTAATCAATTATAACTTCTGTATTTTTACCCACCAGTGAAAATAGATAACTCCGGAGTAAGGCATCCACCTCCCTATGTAAACTTTCCTATAAAATCCTTTCAGCTTGCAAGAGACTTCGGAGCACTTTCCAACCCTGTTGGTCTGTGTTTCCGGGACTGATTCTCACTCTGGGCTTCTAATAAACTGCTCTAAAATTCTTTTGCCTCAATAGCCTTAATTTTGGTTCACAATTGTCGTCTCTTTGGTCTGCATGGCTGGTCCTCGCCTCTCCAGCCCTCTCGTCCTGTGCTGCCTCTGCTCACTCTGCTCCAGCTGTGCTGGCCCTTCTCTCTCTCCAGCACAGTAACCTTGTTCCTGCCCCAGGACCTTTGCACTTGCTTTTCCCTCTACTTGGAGTGACCTTTCCCCAGATTTTTTCAGGGCTGGCCCTTTTGCATCATTCAGCCTTCTCTGGCCACCTGTCTGTCTCTATCCTAACACTTAGTACAGTCTGAAACCCTTCTGTGTGTTTACTCTCTCCTCCCACAGAATATGTACTCCATGAGAGCAGGAAACTCTTCTCTGTGTGCTCCCAGCACCTAACACACTGCCTGTATGTTACTCCCCCACTAGACGGTGAACTTAAAGACAGGGTCTGCTGTTGTCTATTTCTGGGTCCCGGCTCCCAGCCCAGGGCTCACCCAGAGTGGGTGCCTGAGACCTGTTTATCAAGCACACATTCCACCCACCATTGTGAGCACTGAACTGAAGCCTTCCTGTGACATCTCGTGCTGAAAGGAGCTACTGGTCCTTGATTGGGTTCCTGTGGGGAACAGGTTGCTTAGGTTCCTGGAAGCCATGAGACCAAGAGGACTCAGAGCAGAGGGAGGAGGACGTGGTCTGGGGCTTGGGTTGTGGGGAGCAGTTTGGGGTCAGTTGTGGATAGGCATGGACTGTCAGGACTGCAGGGAACAATTGGGTCAGAAACCCTTCAACTCCAAGGCCCAACCTTTTTCCCATTTACCCTCAACTGCAAAGATCTTCTCCTGCAGCTGCTTCTGGATGCTGCCAAGTGCTGCAAAGTTGTCCACCTCAAACACATGGTCCTGCGGGGGCACCGAGCCAATGGTGCTCAGCTCCTGCTTGGCAATGGGTTTTTTGAAAGCGTCTCCCACCTGCAGCAGAGAGGCAGCTGACGAGGGGTGCCCACCAGCCCTTCACCTGGGTGAGGTGCTGGCTGAATCTGGGGGAACACTGAAGAAGAGGTCGCACCCCAATGGCATAGCGGATGATGCCAGCACTCTCTGCCCGGGGGATGACATCACTGTACTCCAGGGGGTCTTTGTACTTCTGTCCATCTGTGATGACAATGAGGATCTTCTTGGCATTCTCACGGGCCCCATTATTACTATGGAATAGCTCTGTCCTGTCAGGAAAGAGAGGGAGATGACTCTACGGAGATATAATCGATTTGGAAAGACATCATTTGCAGCACCAGAAGCTCATCTGGAGAGGTTGGGGAATCCTGATACCCTCAGACTCTATCTGGCCCATTAAGAAATTGATTCAACCCTTTTTGAAAGCCATATTGGCAATAATCAGCAAGAGCAATAATAAGGGTACTCATGTACTTTTGTTCCTAAAATTCTATCTACTATTGAACTTCATCCCAGGAGGCAATATGGTTCAGAGTAGGAGCTGTGAGGTCAGACACACTGTGGGCAAGTCATTTAACCTCTTTGAGTCTCCTGCTTCTCTCCATGCAATACAAGGATAATAATTGTGCTGTAGCTGGTCTCTACAGACAGCTCCCAATGAACCATATCTGGTTCCCCACCCACGTGGAACCTGGCCTGACCGTGACTCATTTCATCAGCAAAGGATAATAATTGTGCTGTAGCTGGTCTCTACAGACAGCTCCCAACGAACCATATCTGGTTCCCCACCCACGTGGAACCTGGCCTGACCGTGACTCATTTCATCAGCAGCATGCAGTAGAAGGAATACCACATCAGTTATGGGCCTAAGAAGCCTTGGAACCTTTTGCTTTTGTACTTTTGGGAG
The DNA here is from genome assembly GCF_000696425.1 of Galeopterus variegatus. Lineage (NCBI taxonomy): Eukaryota > Metazoa > Chordata > Mammalia > Dermoptera > Cynocephalidae > Galeopterus > Galeopterus variegatus. Next base: position 30,770 of record NW_007734979.1, read on the forward strand.
CCCTGAGCCATGAGAGAAGGCTGGCTATCCTGTTGGAGGCACCCCATGGAGTGGCCACATGGAGAGAGAGGCCCAGCCATCGCAGCCAATCCTGCCTAGGCACAGGCATAGGAATGAAGCTCTCAGCATTCCAGCCTCAGACATCTGACCACAGCCACACAGGAAACCCTATACAGGAACAGCAAAAGAACCGTCCAGCTGAGCCCCAGGATCATGAAAAATAATAAAAGAGTTGTTGTTTAAGCCACTAAATTGGGGGATGATTTGTGAGGCAACACTAGTTAACTGAAACAAATAGTATTAGGTTATTCCAAAGATTAAATGAGGTCAAGTTTTACAACAGTGAATGGCCTACAGGTAAACAAACATTCATTAGGTGATAGCTGTAACAAATGATTAAAAACATAACTATATGCTCATGTAGCTCTATAAATTCAGAACAAACACACACACATGCCAAAAATAATACTGGAAACAGCCTAAATGTCCAACACTAGGAAGGGGGGTTAGCAAGTCATGACCTAGCCCCTTGGTGGAAAAGTGCACAGCCACTCCAAAGGGAAGCAGTAAAAACTGGAAAAGCACGGATCAGGTTTATATGACCTAGATGGAAAAAAAGCAGGATGGAAATAGTCTCTGCCTTGACTGTGACCATATAAAATAAAAGTGAACAAAGATAAGGATGGAAATGGTCCTGTGCTATGCAAGTGGGATTTACTGATTCATTTGTACATATCCCTTCTTTGTCTGGCCTTTTCTGGGGGGTGGCTGGCCGGTATGGGTATTCAAAGCCCTGACCTTGGGGTTCTTGTTACTGAAATACTGTAATGTAATTGACTAAAGGGATTACAGGTAATTTTTTTTTAATTTCTTAATTTTATTGCCATTTTGTCTTTTTTGTAATGAAACTTACAAAGTTTTAATAAAAAAAAAGGAAACCTAGTCAATGGTAGGGAGGGCCATGTAGGGCAGCCCCGGAAGGGGTTGGTTCTGGGGCGCGGGAGGAAACCTAGTCAATGGTTGGGAGGGCCATGTAGGGCAGCCCCGGAAGGGGTTGGTTCTGGGGCGCGGGAGGCTGCTGGGAGGTGAGCTGCGGGGGACAGGGCACAGAGCAGGGGTGGTAAGGGCTACACCATAGGAAACCTAGTCAATGGTAGGGAGGGCCATGTAGGGCAGCCCCGGAAGGGGTTGGTTCTGGGGCGCGGGACGCTGCTGGGAGGTGAGCTGCGGGGGACAGGGCACAGAGCAGGGGTGGTAAGGGCTACACCATCACCCCTGCCTCGTTTATCTTTCCTCCCAGTCCCTACCACTGGGAGAACCTTGAGGGGCAAGGAAGGGACTCCAAGAGGGTGACGCTCCTGTTGACTTTAAATTCATGGGACAAAGGCTTTCCTCTGGGTTGCCCAGTCCCAAGGGCCCAGTGTTCAAGGCAGTAGAGCCACAGAGAAGTAAAGAGGGGGTATTTGGCGGGAGCATGTCTTATTTGGTATGCTCCACCAAATGTCAGCACCACCCCCAGTCAGCGCTGAGCGATCTGGAGGAAGCCAAGGGTCCTGGACCTTCAGCCCAGCTCCTTCCCACAGGAACCACATCCTCTTCTTCTAACTCTGCCACCTAAGCCATTTCTGGGTGGACCACCTGTCACCTCATGCTGAGCAGACACGCAGCAAGCACGCAGATCACACAGGGGACGCACATGGATGCGGATGAGGGGATGGAGGGAGGCAAGCGGGGAGAAAGGCACAAAGAGGACGCTTGGCAGCAATTCCTGAGTCCCTGCCAGGAAGGTGAAGAGGGGCTGTGCTATCCTCTGGACAGAACCTCAGCTGCTTATCCAGCACCTCCTGTGTGCTCTGGCCTGGGCTGCCCACACACAAGATCTCATTTAATCCTTATACCCAAGTTGTGAATTAAACCTCATTTGACAATTTACTGAGACTTAGAGTCAGTAACTTCCACAGTTAACTCAAGCAGCAAGTGGGGAGCCAGGATGGGAACCCAGATGTGTCTGAACCAGAGCCCATACCTCTGGCTGCCCCAGGTGGGATCCTAGGGTCCAGTTTTTCCAGAATCAGGCAACAGGGAAACACAGCGCAGAGGAGTTTGGTCCTAACTCAAGGACAGCTGGCAGCGAGGTGCCAGGAGCATGCCACGGAGGTCTCTGCCCACGTCCCCACACTCCCCCTTTTAGCGGACTCTGAGAAGGGCCTTGCCCACCCAGAGTTAGGATGCAGTGTAGCAGCCGGCCTGGCAGGCGGCAGGGGGACAGCTTACACCACTTTCAGGATGCCCGTGGCCGTGAACGTCAGGCCTTTCAGTTGGATGATGGGATCCACCAGGCTCTGAGGGCTCAGGCTGGTCTGGAACACGGTAAAGGTGAAGTGGACCTTCAGGAGGTTGGAGTACTGCATCAGCGAGAACTGCAGAGGCCGAGGGGAGCGTGGGCTCAGCGGTGGTCACGGTTGCTACTTTTAATAAACCTTTACTTTTGGAATAACTTTGCATTTGTAAACCATTTCCCATGTTTTTTGAGGACATACAAATAATATACTGAAACCCAGGAAAAAGACAACTGGCCCAAAAATACAAAAAAACAAAAAAAACAAAAAAAACTGGATAATCAAAGCCAAAAAATGCTTTTTTTAGTTGTTTACAACGAATAACCTTGCCAACATCGTTTTTTGTTAAACTTTGATCTTTAAAAAATTGTATAACACATGAAATCAATTTGTATATTTCTGCCCTTCTCAAGAATTGGTACCTATACGCCTGCATACACACATACACATCAGTGGCTGGGAAATAAAACGATCAATTGTGAGTGACAAAGGAAACATAGTAAAGAAATCATCAATCATTTGGCTGAGTCGCCTTCAGTCAAATTAAATAGAAAAATAATTTTTAAATCCTTTCAGTGTTTTTAAACAGCAACATTGTATTTCCGGTGGCATGTGGGTAGGTACTAAATGCCGTAGGCAAGGTCAATGCTTCTGATCCCTGTACCGGCCAGCCACCAAAAAAATTAATAAATAAAATAAAAATAAATGCTACAGGGAGCATCCTAGGTCAAGGCTCAAATCAGCCCTGCACTGGGATGACATCTCGATGCTGGATGTGCCACCTCCCAGCTCTATCCCTTCCCAGCTCTGCCACCCCCTCCCCACTCCCCAGGCCTCAGGTGCCCAGTCTTCACCAGGGTGTTGGTGCCCTCAAACTGGCCCATCACAGCTCTGACAAAGTCCTTCATCTGGTCAAAGTCACTTCTGGCAATGCTGCCAGAGCCGTCGATCAGAAAGGCAATGTCCATCTCTTGATTTGGACACTCTGCAGAGAGGGAGGGAGGGAAGAATCAGACGCACGTGCAGGTCCCAGCTGTCTCCTGGGACCCAGAAGCCCTTCCTGCCTGACAGAGACGGGGGGGGGGGGGTTTTTGGCATCCCCCCCCCCCCC
>NW_007734979.1:34329-56965 GCF_000696425.1 Galeopterus variegatus
AGCCCTTCCTGCCTGACAGAGAGGGGGGGGGGGCTGTTCTTGGCATCCCCCCCCACCCGGCTTCCTGCCCCTCCACAGAAGAGGCTCAAACCTGTTGCCCCAGCCCCTTCTGCCCTGGGCAGAGTGCCTGCCGCTCCCCTCGTTCCATGTGGCCTGGAGAGGGGGAGAAGGAGGAGAGGACAGCGCCCAGGTGGGCTCCTCATTCATTTAGTGAACACGTACTCCAGGCACGTGGTAGAGCACAGAGGGAGATGCTTTAGCAGAGAGGTTCGGAACGTGCGTCCCGGAGCCAGGGTGCTGGGGCTCACATCCTGGCTCTGCCACTTCTAACTTCTCTGGGCTTTAGTTTTCCAGTCTGTAAAATGAGTATATTAGTCATGCCTACCACGTGGGATTATTGCAAGGACAAAACAAATTAATATGTATATAAGGTGCTTAAGACAGGACCTGGCCCTCCGTGAGGGTTAGCTGTTATCACCACTATCACCACGTGCCAGGCATTTTCTAGGACTGAGGCACTCGTTTCCAGCTACGTGGAGTTGGTGCCACTGGGTCTCAGCTGAGTCCCTTCCCAGGGACCACCCCAGGCAGAAGGGGGGCTGTTGCCCAGGGTTCCTCCTCCTGCACAGGGGCAACCATGTCCCATGACTGGTTCATAGTCTGAAAGGCCAGCCTGTCCCTCTGCCCGGTCCTGCATCCCTTCCAGGAACATTCCTGAATGAACCCCAGAGTCTGTTTCTGGGAAAATCTAACCTAAGACCCTAGCTTTAAAAAAGACGCCATCCCCACCCTCATGGAGTTCACACTGTAATGGGGAAAGCACACATTCTGTTCATAAATAAGACATTCCAGATTGTCCCTGGACTCATGGAGGGCTGTGACCTGTGTGCAGGATGCAACTGGTGCCCCCACCAGCACTGTAAGAAATAAATGTTGTTTCTTTATAAATTACCCAGTTTCAGGTATTAATCCATTAATGGATTAACCTGTTCATGACAGCAGAGCCCTCAAGACCCAATAACCTCTTAAATGCCCCACATCTCAATACTGCCACACTGGGGATTAAGTTCCCACATGAGTTTTGGAGGGACAAACATTCAAACCACAGCAAACTGCCTCCCTCTTGGATTTGTCATCCTCACCACATGTTTTTACCATCTAAGGCCCTTCCTCTGAAGCTCAAGGAGTGTTCGTGCTCCTGTTGACAATTGAAAGACCCACATGCCCCCCACAGCCAGCACCCTGGAGCTCCCCTCTGCCACCATGAGAACTTTCACCCCCCAGCCAGCTTTGAGCTCCTGCCCTGAGCTGGCCTCCCTGCCAGGCCAGATCAGCTCTCTTAGCCACACTCGGTCCTCCAGGAAGGAGGCATGGGCACAGGGGCCGAGACACAGACCTTGTGCTCAGCACACTCCTCAGCACCAGAATGTGCTCCATAGAGAACTACTGTCTCTAAGGGACCTACCGGGAAGGGCAGCTGGGACTGTCCTGATGATCTGCAGGTGGGCGCCCAACAGGATGCAGGAGCCTTTCACATACATGTTCTCCCCGCAGGCTTTGTGCACGGTCGGGCCACAGGCCTGGGGGCAGAAGCCTATGAAAGAGGGGCCCTCCCCCTCCTTCTGTCCCCAGGCCCTACCTGTCCCCTCACAACCCTCCTGTAACCCAGGACCACTCACCAGCAGCTGGGAATGGTTGGTGGAGGCTGCCAAAGACAGGCCTAGGGACATATTCACAGCCTCTGGGGGGACTGAGGGGACAGACACACATGTCACACCCCATTATCTGGGGGGAAAGTCCAAGCTGGGGTATGCTTGGGTCCAGGAAGGTTGAGGGCCCAATCCCTCAGTCAAGTTACTCACTGTTCAGCGAGATGGGCTGGCACCGGCCAGTGGGAGTTGCACAGTCATACAAGCGTCCGGTGTGGTTGACTGCCACCACCTCCAGGGGGGCACCCACCACAAGCCTGAAAGAACGACCAGAATGCACAATTGCAAGAGGGGTGGGAACAGGGGAACTTGGGGGCAAGGAAGCATCTTGCAATGAGAAAGTAAAAATTTGTGAGGAAGTTCCTGGCATTTGCCACTTTGGGAGGCTGCCCTAAATCAGTGCCCACGTTTAATCCACATATGCCTAAGCACCGTGCTGGGGTTTTCATTGATCTGGGTTTTTTTTGTTTGTTTTTTTTTGAGCATGCATACATGAGTATATGTGTAGCTATGTACATAAATGGTTTGTATTTTTTTTAACATTCACCCAAAATAAAACTAAACACAAAAATGGCATTTCCCAATCATGAGTAAGTACATTGTGTTTCTGAGATGCCATCACGTGGAGACACCCAAGAAATAGATCACCTCAAGTTAAATGGAACAATTTCCTGAAGCCATAAGCTTTCAAAACAAATATCTGATTCTATAATTAACTGAACTAATTTAAATATAATGTAAACAGGCTGACAAGTTAGCTCAGTGGGTTCGAGCACGGTATTATCAGCCAAGGTCAAGGGTTCAGATCCCCACACTGGCCGGCTGGCAAAAACATAAATAAATAATTATAATGTAAATGCTTTAAATTGAACAATTTAAAGCAGTTGTATCAGAATCCATATCTATTTTTATAGTTATATAAATGCAACGGTTTATTTGCAAAACTCCATGACAGGAAAAAATTTTTTAATTTTGGAAACATTTTGTCACTGCCAACAACCTCCTCACTCAGATGAAAAAAGTAGACAAATATAGGTATAATGGACAAAACTTAGTTAAACGGGCATTTAAGGAAAGCTATGCTTTTACAGGAAGTTGTGATCCCTGTGTGCCATGACTCGTGGAATGTCTAAGACTCAGCTAATGAAAACCTGAACAGGTAGCTAGAGAGGGACCCCTGTGGGACCTGCTGGCCCAAACAGCGAACAAACTTCTAGTCTAAACTATCAACCTGCATGTTTTTTCCTTGCCCAACCCATGCCTTACACGTAGGCTAAATCTTTTCAGTATTTGGGCTATGATTGAACAGAAGCCAGGAAAAACAATAACTTTGTAACGATCAGAATGTTACCAACCGACTAATACTGCTTAATGTAAACGCTGGTAAACAGTGATCAAGAAATAGTTTTATATTCCTTTTTTTAAATAGGGCCTGAAAACAAATTGATGATGATGGAAGTTGGAATAGTGGTTATCTTCAGATTTGTTGGGCGTTGGATGATCAGGAGGGGCCCAGGGGAACCCTGCTTGTGAGTTTGCAAGTATGTGTACCCGGGTAACTAGCATCTGATCAGTCTGCTCTAGGTGGGGGTTACCAGGTAACCACATATGTAAAAATTCATTGAGTTAGACTCCAGGTTTGTGCATTTCAAAACAAGCAAAAAACAAAACCCTGCACATGTTTCCACCACCCACACCTGCCAGCTGGGGGAGGAAGGGGACGCCTTTAGCTCTCAGCACCCTCTGAATCTCCTGGTGCCAACTGACCTCTGGGACTCACTGCCAACATCACCTCCTCTGCAGGGCCTCCTGGAATTAAGATGAGCTCCTGGAGGCAGGACCAGGTACATAATTTGTGGATCCCAACACAATATAAAAACGTGGGCCTCTTGGGGTTCACGGGAGCTTTTTCCTTTCTTCTGTGGTCTCTCTCTCTCTCTCTCAACTTGTCCTGGTGGTTTTTATTTGCTATTTAATGTCACACTCCCTTGGGATACTCAGGGGATGAGTGCACCTGGCCCTGACCTTGCCCAGCTTGTGCTAGGGCCAGAGGGTGGCAGTGGTCACTGGTAGGGGAGGGGGACCAGCAGTGGAGACCCCTTCCCCTGAGGTGGTGGGAGGCAGGCCACTTGTGAGCCAGGACTCTAGGACCCAACATATCTCCATCATCCCACCAATCTTTATTTACAAAACACTACCAAGAAGCCAGCCCCACCTGGAGCGCAGGTTCCAGGCCTCCCACACCAAAGAGGTATCTCGCCTGGAATTTTGTGGCCCTTCCTGGATCATGAATAATAAATGGTGGTGTCAGGGGCCTCCGAGGAGCCATGGAGAATTCTCACCCATACAACCCTTCCTCCAGGCCACTTCCCTGGATGCCATGTGTGGCCACCTGCCTGCAGGACATGATGGGGCGGGGTGTGCCTACCGAGATCTGCCAAACTGCACCACACTCTGCCCAAAACCGGCTGCATCCTCTTGGAAGACCACGGGCTCCTCCACATCCAGGTTGAATCCATGATAAGAAGCCAGAGCTGAGGAATATGGAAGAAGGGGAGGTCAGAGAAGCCCCATCCCCTCTGGCCCCCCAGCCTCAGGATACCGCACCAGACTCCAGCCCTGGCTGAGTGCTTGGCCATCTGTTCAGTGCCCATCCCTCTGCCTCCCTCCCTCGGAAATGATCAAGTCACAATGCAAAAGGCAGCACTCCAGGGAAATGCTCCTCAGAGACACTTCCGGGACATCCGGGATCTGAAATCAGGCCAGTCGCCACCTGGTGCAGTAGATCAGGAATTTCCCTTAAAGATAAGGTGACCATAAAATTTTACTGTCTAAACTGGGAGCTTCTGAGGGTGAAAGGGCACCATTAATCATTACACCAGGGACTGCCCAGGCAAACTGCGGCACATGGGCACCCACTCATACACTGTCTTGATCCGTCTCCTCATACACAGAGACCCCAAAGCCCAGACTGGGGAACAGATTTAGAATCCTGTGATTAATTACTTGTAGCTGTTTGCTTCCCAAGTCCCCCTCTCTTGGTGCCAGGCTCTGAGAGGCTGCATCTGTCTCGTCCTTCAGAGCCAGGTGCAGTGCCTACCCTGAGCTGACACCTGATTACTATTTGTTGACTGACCCAGACCTGCATGGCAAGCCACTGGCATGGCCAGGATTCCAGCCCACTCTCCTGACCCTCAACCTGTCACACTCCCCTTGCTGGTGGCCAAGTTCCAAAGCCTCGGGGGGTGACGTGCTACATTTCAAGGGCTTTTCCTGACTTTCCCACTCCAAGCAGCCATCTTTCCTCCCCATTCCTCTAGAATTCCCAGTTATCTCTGGACTGGGGAGTCAACTCTGCCCCCAAGAGTGGGGAAACTCTAAGGGGGGTCTTGTGTCCAGCCAGATAGTGACATGGAAGGTCCAGGCACCAGAACCCCAGGGTCTGGGGAGAGACCAAATGTTTAGGGAGCTGGAACCCTACAATGGCCATGTCCAAGGGAGCCTCATACCCTAACCTTCCTCCCTCAATGATTCATTTCTGAGCCTGCAAGCAGCCACTCTGACCCAGCAAGTGGCAGGATGCCCAGGGCTCAGCCCCAGGTGCCTCGAGGCAGGTGGCATCAGCGAAGGAAGGAGTGGGAGTGAGCACCAGGGCATGGTGGGCCCTTCTAGAGGAGACTCCACAGCCAGGCACCAGTGCCCAGAGCTGCCAGACTTTCCTGTTTCTCAAGAGAAGCTGGAAATGGGGGGATTTGTGTGAAGTTTGATTTTCAAATGACACAGGAATGTGATCCTGATACAGTTTTCAACTTGTGGACTATTCTCTTGGCAGCAGCGTGAGAGCCTGCGTGCAATCAGGACTTGGAAATCCAGGCCCAGGGAGGCAGTAGCCAAGCTTTCCCCCTCCCTGGTGGGGAGGATGCTGGACCAGACTTCACTCACTCACACAGCGCCCACACCAGGGCCCCATGGATGGGAGTGAAGGACCGTGGGGAACACGGCCATCTGGAGAGGTGGCTTACTCTCCATCTGAGCATAACCCACGAGACTTTGGGCAGGTCACACTCCTCCCAATTCCAGAACATTCAGGCATGAGGCCCCCTCCCCCTCCTCAACTCCTGCTGAGAACCCTAGGAGCTGACCAGCAGACCCCAGCCTGCCCTACCAGACAGAGACCCCCACAAGGCTTCTCCCTAGCCCTGAGGGCCCCCACTCACCACCCAGGAGGAACAGGGCTCGAGAGGCCATCCCTGCTCAGCACATCGGGGAAGAAGCGGAGGGCTGGGCATCAAAGCACTGAAGGGTGCTCGGGGCCCTTGGGGGGAAGTAGGATCATGACACAGGGCTCCACGTGGTGTGGTGGAAGGAGGGGCACAGTGGGGAAGAGGCGCTTGGTTAATTATAGAAAAGAAGTGGGGACAGAAGCCAAAGACACCCTGGGAAAAAAAGCCTCATACTCTCCCTCTCACCACCACCTGCAAGGATCTGGCTGCCTTCTTCCCCCTCCCGAGGCCTTGTGAGCCAGTGGGACCCGGGGACCCATAGCTCTCTGGGAGGAAGCAGAGCTGATGGCTACAGAGGCCCCTGCACATGGACGTGAGCCTGGAGAGAGGCAGGGCACCCCTCAGAGTCAGGGGCATGGTAGGGGGTGCTGGGTCAGGGCGCTGTTTTAAAAAGCAGACCCTTCAAAAGGAGGATGGAGAATCAAAATGGTAAATTTATACAGGGGACTACTACTCAGCAAAAAATAAGAACAGACTGCAGGTATATGCAAACAACATAGATAAAATCAATTTTATCTTAAGTGAAAGAAGCCACCCACCGGAATACATAATGCTTCTTTCGTGTGAAGTTAAATAAGGAACAGGTAAAACTCATCTGTGAAGGTAGAAATCTGAAGAGTGACCACCTCCAGTGGTGTGGGGAGGGAACTTTTAACACTTGTTAAATTTAGCATTTAACACTTAATACTTTAACGTTTTACATCGGGGTGTGGGGGCAGGTAGATGAATGAATGCTTGTTATTTATTCTCCGTCATTCTGTGTGTTTGAAATATTCCACAATTAAATGTAAATAAATATTTTTTCAAAACAAAACAAAACAAAAGGATCCTACATAAAAAAGCCCAGGAACAGACTTTGAAGGTTAAAATATATAACAAAATCCCTGCTTACAGCATAAATTATTTTGTATATATGAGACAGTTATTTAAAACATTTAAAATGCAGATTAAATGTCAAGTGTAAACAGAATCAAATAGCTTCCTGAATTTTACCTCCGTTCACTTGAGCTGATATTTAATAAACAGAAACAATTAATTTTGGCGTATTGAGGAGACCCTTGCAGGGAACTGGCCTCGGGTTGTGATCGCTGACGTCGAGGCTGACAGATCTCACACAAAAGCCCTCCTTCCCTGCAGGGACTGTCAGGCAACTTGAGCAGCAGCCTTCTTCCTCTTGTGCCATGGGGTCTGTTGCAGGTGGCACCCCGTCATCAGTTCTGCAGATCTGTGAACTTCTCTCTGTGTTTAGAACCACAAAATAATTTTCTGATGATTCTCCCTAATCCAAAAATTTAAAGATCTTTTCATTTCCTCCACCTTCACCACACCTCATCTTTCAGACGTGATCTGAAAAGGTATCAGATTTCCTACATAATATTTAATTTTGGATTTCCTTCCACAAGCAGTGCGTGAAGCTGACATTTTGCTGACTTGAGCAACTGTAAACATTTCCAACTTTGCCTTGACTATATTATCACTTATCTAAGCAAAAAATTCTTGTTTCCCATTCATTCATTTTTAGAGAACATTAAGGGTAAAATGCAGTAAGATATTCAAAGACTTGCATAAACCACACACAGCCATGAAAGCATCTTTCTGCCAGGCCCAGCTCAGAAGCTGCCAGGGCGCTGACTCCTATGGCAGTTGTAGGTGATGTTCCTCGAACTCTGGGCATCCTCGGGGGACTTAATGGGACTCTACACTTATAAGAACCATCAACTGTCAGTGAGTTTTTTTTAAGTTATACTTAAAAAATAATAAAGCAACATAGTTAATAATCTTCTCAAGTCAGTGTGAGGGAGGACATTTTTTGCCACCTTTCACCAGATTGATTCACTCCTGTCTCAGTAATAGAGAGGTGATACATCCAGTGTTTTGTTTTGTTTTGTTTTTCTTTTGATTTTGTTTCTCTTGCTCTTTATTTTGACTAACCAAGAAAATCCCAACTCAAAATTGTAGGTCACCAGGAATGGCAGCATGAGTCGATGGCTGTGTATGCTAGTTCTGGGTGTTCAGATAAAACATGAATCCCTCAGTTGTAGAGAAGTTTCTCAGATTACTTTCAGAGATTCGTCAAGTGCTAAATCAATGAGCATTCCACAGAGGAGAGTTTCGGGCTGAGATTTGGGGACAGTAGCAAATGGATCCTAATCCTGGCTTTGGTTGCATTTGATACATCATTCATTATTTGTTTTTCTGATGAGTAAAGAACACTTTCAAGCCAGAAAAAAAGTTTGTAACATAGTTTAAAGAAATCCTAATAGCTTCTTAACATTTAAAATTGTGATATTCGCCAGCCCAGCCACAACTGAGCTACCGCCGGAAACCCCCTGGCCCCTCTGCTGGAATGAGGGGGGTGCCACAGGCCTCGACCATGCCCTCCCCCCATCTCCCCTTCCACCCCAATTGCTCTGCAACAACATCTTAAAATGTAAAAATAATAATAATAAATAAGTAAATTTTTAAATAAATAAAATTGTGGTATTTGGGCCCTAGAGAGACAGGTTTAGGCTGTTTAAGATACTGAATAATACGTCAGTGAGATATGCAGCTTGAACAAATCACTTAGAATTTAAAATCTGGACTATTGGTCATCATCAGGGTCTGAGAAAATGTTTAAATCTCATCAGTCATTTTTTTAAAGACATAACTGCAGTATACAATCACATTTTAAAAATCAATAGTAATTCCTTCATATAATCAGACATTAAACATGTTTAAATTTCTCCAGTTCTCTCCCCCTCCCTTTCTTTCTTACAATTGATTTGTTTACATCAGGATCCAAATAAGTTCTGCTTGCTGTGTTGGTTGCTATGTCAGCTGTCTCTTAAATTGCTTTTAATCTATCCATTGCCCCTTCATCTAATTTTTTCCCCTTTACCTGTTAAAGTTTGCCAGGTCTGGATTTGCCAGCTCCATCCCAGTAGTGTCATTTAACATGTTCCTCCATTCCCTGCATTTTCTGATGATTGGTTGCTGGTTAGATTTAGTTTCAGAGGTATATGTTCTTACTGCAGGAGGCCCATTATGTCTGATCGTCTGTGACATTAGCAGACATAAATGATCATTTGCTAGATCCACTTATTTCAATAGGGTTTGCAAAATACCATATTCTAATTTTTTTATTTCCTCTTTTTTACTAACTGGGATACTTAAACAGACAGAAATGTTCCCTCCTCGGCTATTTATGGTTACCCTAAGGAAAGACCAGATAAATGCTTGACTCTTCCCTTTTACTTACTAGTTTTAGAAAAATGAATTGTTTCCCTGTCATCTTCCAAAGAGACTGAGAGTTTGTTTGCTTTTGATTCATTGTCATCATGGTTTTTGTGGTGATAAGATTTAATTTCTTTCTCTTTCTCATTTGCATTTTTGTTCTACCAGTGGGTTCTGTTCTTTCTTGTGTATTCGTGGTAATAATTATCACTTTTTGGATTCCAGATACAGACTCCCTTAAGGATTTCCTGTAGGGCTGGTTGTGGTGGTGAACTCTCATAGCTTTTGTTTGTCTGGAAAATACACTACTTTCCACTCATTTCTGAAGGATAGCCTTGTTGCGTATGGTATCCATGGCGGGTTTTTTTGTTCCTTTGTTTGTTTGTTTTTAGTATTTTGAATATATCATCCCATTTTCTTCTGGCCTGTAGAGTTTCTGTTGAGAAGTCTGCTGTTAGTCTGATAGGAGCTCCCTTATGAGTGACTTGATGCTTTTCTCTTGCTTCTTTTAAGATTCTCTGTCTTTGAGCTTTGCCCATTTGACTATAATGTGTCTTGGGGAGGATCTTTTTTGGTTGAATCTGTTTGGGAATCTTTGAGCCTACTGGACCTAAAGGTCCATGTCTCTCCCTATACCTGGGAAGTTTTCCATTATTATTTCATTGAATAGGTTTTCCAGCCTTTTCCTCTCTCCTTCCCTTCTGGAACACTCATAATTCGATGTTTGTATGCTTAAGGATGTCTGCTAGCTCTCTTAGATTTTCTTCATTTTTTTAAAATTCTTTTTTCCTTTTTTTTTTTTTGTTTGCCTGTGTTATTTCAAAAAGACTATTTTGAAGATCAGAAATTCTTTCTTCTGCTTGTTCTAGCCTTCTGCTTAAGCTATTGATTGTGTTATTTATTTCATTGAGTGAATCTTTCAGTTCCATGAGTTCTGCTACATTCTTTTTTAAGGTATTAAGCTCTTCATAAACTTCCTTCTTCATATCCTGTATTTTTTCCTCCTTTCATTGTGTTGTCTGAGTCTTCTTGTATCTCAGTGAGTTTCCTTAAGATTGTTGCTTGGAATTCCTTTTCAGTCATTTCAAGGGCTTCCTGCTCTATAGGGTCTGGTATTTAAGAACTACTGTGTTCTTTTGGTGGTGTCATATTTTCTTGTATTTTCGTATTTCTAGTATCTCTACATTGATGTCTGGTCATCTGGTAGAGCAGTTGCTTCTTCTATTACTCTGGAGGAGGCTTTGAGGACAGAGACGTCCTCTTCTTTCTCCAGTGGTGACTTTCCTTGTGTCACTGCAGTTGGGAATCTGGTGGGCTGCCTGCACAGTAGCTGTGGCTACTGCTGTGGTATTGAGCCACTTTTGCAGCAGCCTTGGCTGTGGTGGTGGCTTTGCTGGCCCACCCATGTGGAAGTGGTGTTTTTGGCATGCTCCTTGCCTGCTTCCAGGTGGGGAGTGCTGACCTCAGCTCCTGCCTAGGACCCTGGGTGTGCTCCTTGCCTGCCTCCAGGAGGAGGGGTCATTAGTCATTGTTAAATCTCATGTAATTAAAATGGAGTATTACTCAGCAATGAAAAGGAATGAAGTATTCCTACATGCAACAATATGGATGAATCTAGAAATAATTATGTTGAATGAGAAAAGCCAAGCAAAAAAGAGCAAATACTGTATGATTCCATTAGTATAAAATCTAGAAAATGAAAACTAATCTATAGTGATAGAAAGGAAATTGGTAGTTGCCTAGGTATGGGGGAGGAAGGGATTAAAAAGAGGAAAGAGATTGGGAAAACTAGATATCCACATGCAAAAGAATGAAATTGGGCCCTCACACCATATACAAAAATTAACTCAAAATGGATCAAAGACCTAAACATAATAGCTAAACTATAAAACCCTTAGAAGAAAACATAGAGCAAAAGCTACACGACATTGGATTTGGCAACAATTTCTGGGATATAATACCAAAAGCATAAGCAACAAAAGACAAAAATAGATAAATTGGACTACAAAATTTAAAACTTCTGTGCATCAAAGGACACAATCAACAGAGTGAAAGGCAACCTATGAAATGGGAAGAATATTTGCAAATCAAATATGTGATAAGTGGTGCATGTCCAGAATATTTAAGGAACTTAAAGAACGCCTACAACTCAACAGCAAAAAAGCAAATAACCCAATTCAAAAGTGGGCAAAAGACTTGAATAGACATTTCCCCAAAGAAGATATACAAATAGTCAACAAGCATATGAAAAGATGACCAAACTCATTAGGGAAATGCAAATCAAAACCACAATGAGATATGGTCTCACCCTCATGAGGATGGCTACTATCAAAAAACAAAACTAAACTAAAAACAAAAAAAACCAGAAAATAATCATCCGAGACTACTATAAACAGCTATATGCCAACAAGTTCGAAAATCTGGAGGAAATGGATAAATTTCTGGACTCACACAAGCTTCCAAAATTAAACCAAGAAGATATAGAAAACCTGAATAGGCCAATAACAATAAAGGAGATTGAAGATGTTATCAAAAAGCTCCCAACAAAGAAAAGCCCAAGACCAGATGGATTCACAGCAGAATTTTACCAAACATTCAAAGAGGAAATGACACCGATTCTTTACAAACTATTCCAAAAGATTGAAACAGAAGCAAAGCTTCCAAACACATTCTACGAAGCAAACATCATCCTGATACCAAAACCAGATAAAGATATAACCAAGAAAGAAAACTACAAAGCCATTTTCTTTGAGTTATAGGGAGATCTGACATGCCGGGCAGAACATTCCTGAAAAACAGTGTGTTACCAACCCCTCACCATTAGGCTGTTATAGTAGGTCTATGAAGTGCATGTCATATTATTTAAATTATTAAAAAGTATTAGAAATTATTTCAGATATGCAAAAAAATTACCATGCTGTTTTGGTTATTATAGCTTTGTAGTATAGTTTAAAGTCAGGTAGAGTAATACCTCCAGCTTTATTTTTTTTGCTCAGCATTGCTTTGGCTATTCGTGGTCTTTTGTTATTCCAGATAAATGACTGAATAGTTCTTTCCATGTCAGAGAAAAATGTCATAGGAATTTTAACGGGGATTGCATTAAATTTGTAGATAACTTTGGGTAGTATAGTCATTTTCACTATATTCATTCTTCCAATCCAGGAGCATGGGATGTCTTTCCATCTTCTTGTATCCTCTCTAATTTCTCTCAGGAGTGGTTTATAGTTCTCGTTATAGAGATTTTTCACATCCTTAGTTAGTTCAATTCCTAAGTATTTTATTTTTTTGGCGGCTATTGTGAATGGGCAGGCTTTCTTGATTTCTCTTTCTGCTTGTTCACTATTGGTGAAAAGAAATGCTACTGATTTTTGTGTGTTGATTTTATATCCTGCTACTGTGCTGAACTCTTTTATCACCTCTAAGAATTTTTTAATAGATGATTTGGGCTGTTCAATATACAGGATCATGTCATCTGCAAACAGGGACAGTTTGACTTCATCCATTCCAATCTGGATGCCCCTTATTTCCTTCTCTTTTTTTTCTCAAATAGGAGCTTTTCGTAACTAAATCCAATTTTGAATAAATCACAAAATGTTATTTCCAGATATTTTTATTAATGTGATATTAACTCTTGAAAATCCCACAACTAGTTTTTACAATTTTAAAGAATCTAAGTCATTTTCATGAGATGTTTTGCAGAACGTTTTTCAGTGCTTCCCAAAAAGTTAACTTATTAAGCTGAAATGCATCCTAGAGAGCTTAGCTTTTGGAGTGAGAGAAAGAAAACCTGGAGCTACAAGTGCATAGTTGGAAAGTTAAGAAAATTGTGAAAAAAATGCAAATACTTAAGGGACTCAAACAGATCATTTGTACACTCATGTTCATAGTAGCATTATTCACAATAGCCAAAAAGTAGAAGCAACTCAAGTGTCCATCAGCAGATGAATGGGTGAACACAATGTGGTGTATACATACAAAGGACTATCATTCAGCCTTACAAGGAAGGAAATTCTGACACATGCTACATACAACATAGATAAACCTTGAAGAGGTTATGCTAAGTGAAACAAGCCAATTACAAATATTGCATGATTCTACTTATATGAGGTACCCAGAGTAGTCAAATTTATAGAGACAGAAAATAGAATGGTAATTTCCAGGGGCAGTGGGGAGAGGGGAATGGGTAGGTATTATTCAATGAGTACAGAGTTTCATGTGGGAAGATGAAAAAGTTCTGGAGATGGATGGTGGTGATGGTTGCACAACAACATGAAGGGAAGAAGATATAACAACTATACTTCCATGAAGTTGTTACAACAAGCAAACGGAAAGGACATTCTTGGGGGGGAGGGGAGAGAGGGAGGAGGGAGGGAGGTGTCGGTGACGGGCCATAATAATCATATACAGTGTATATTGACAAAATAAAAAAAAATAAAAATAAAAATTAAATTAAATTAAAATATATAAATAAATAAAACTCCCAAGATAAATACTTTCTAAGTACATTGAATTATGCCAGTCAGGATTTCTATACTGTATTACACAATAGCACTAATTCCTATGCTCATCTTTTTAAAAATAAAGTTGGTTATTAAAAGGAAAGAAAGAAAGAAAATAAGTGTTGGTGAGGATTGGGGAAATTGCAACACTTGTACACTGTTGGTGGGAATGTAAAATGGTGCATCCACCATGAAAAACAACATGGCAATTCCTCAAAAAAAATAAAAATAGAATTATCATACAACACAGCAATTCCACTTGTGGGTATATACCCCCCAAAATTGAAAGAAGAGTCTCGAAGAGATATTGGTACACCCACGTTCATTGCAACATTATTCACAATAGCCAAAAGATGAAAGCAACACAGGTATCCATTGACAGATGAATGGATAAACAAAATGTGATATAGACATACAATGGAACATTATTCAGCCTTCAAAAGGGAGGAAATTCTGGCACATGCTTCACCATGGTTAAACCTTGAGAACATTATGCTAAGTGAAATAAGCCAGTTGCTAAAGAACAAACACTGTATGAACCCACTTATATGAGGTACCAAAGTAGTCAAGTTTATAGATCAGAAAGTAGAATGGTGGTTGCCAGGAGCTGGGGAGAGGGGAGAATTGAGAGTTGTTTAATGGGTATAGAGTTTTCAGTTTTACAAGATAAAAAGAGTTCTTGAGATTGGTTGCACAAAAACGTGAATGCACTACCAACCTGTACACTTAAAAAACGTGTTAAGATGGTACATTTTATGTTATGTGTATTTTACCACAATTAAAAATGTTTAAGTTTTTAAAATCCCAAATGACTGTCTTTTCCTTTTACATTACATCAATGTGAAAAGCACTCTCCTACTTGCCTATTTCTCCATACAACACTGAACACCCAATGGTCATGATTTAATGAGATTCACAGTTTTCTCTCTTTCCTTAAACACTGAATCAAGGCTGAGAGTTGTATTATTAACTGCCCTGTCCTCTGTGAACAAAGCCCTGTGAAGATCAGCCTCTTTAGGCCATCACCCTATCAGTAGTGATCCCACCTCGTCTTTTCCACTGCTCACAGCATTAACAACTAACCAACCAAGCCTTGCTTTCTGTCACTCAGGTTTTCAGTGATAAACAAAAATTCATCAAGCACTTCTCCCACATATATGCATTGCAAAAATCCCAGAGCTGATTCACACTTTGCACATCAGTTACTCAGTCTAAGTATGAAGTGACATGTTTACTCTCCCACGCACAAGAGATAATCATTGCTATTCCATTGTATGCCTTTGACATCACACAATGTCTGGGCTTATCCTTGATAAAAGAATTTTTCCCACAGCTTATTCTTCAAGCAGATTTGCAAGACACTGTAGGTTGCCTGTCCAACAACCACCAGCCCTGCAACCCTCTTCCTGGCTGGCTGAATTATCTCTTATTATTAAGCCTGCAAAATGCAGATGCTCATTTTTCTCAGCACTTCATGCAGTCAAGGGGATGTAATTTGACTCAATCCTGGTTTACGGGCTATAAGGGGAAATATGAGAATTTACAGAAAAGATTTACCTCCCTGATAAAGAAAGATGTGAGGAGAAACTGTCCTCCTTGCCTTTGGAAGAAGTAATCTGAGGACATAATGCCTGGAGCTATGGCAGCCCTCTTGCAACCATGAGGGGATGGTAAGGACAAAAGCCACACAAAGATGACTGATGGAAGGTTGGAAAGAATTGGCATCCTAATGTCATTGTTGAGCCACTGAATATAAACAACAGCCTGTACTTTGACCTCTTGTGTAAAGACCCTTTATATGCTCTTACGCACTTACACTATGCCCTTATGTTTTGCTATGTTTGTTATATTTTCTTATATTTTGTTATGTCATACTTTTATGCACTGTTACTTATGTCAATCAAAGTAAAATAACAACGGGTGGAGGATAAACAAAGAAAGTTTACTTGAGAGCTAGGTAAATGATTCTAGAATCCAGCAACACCCCAGATCATAATGGTTCAGAATGCTCCACCCTACCACATGTGCAGGTCATATTTATAGTCCAAGAAAACAAAGTGACATACAGAAACACCTTGATTGGCTGCAATCTGCATTTGCCTTATATGGTCATGTTTTGGTGGCATTCAGCCTCTGATTGGCTGGAGGTTCAGTTGCTATGATTGGCTGAGACCTAGTTGCTTGGTTACAAGGGTATACTCTTAGGTTAAGTTACAGGCTGTTTATACATCAAGTTAGGTTACATTTCACTGTGTGTGAAGAAACCTTTAGGTGAAACCCAAAACATGTATGGAGGCAGTTTTAGGTCAAACTTGTTTCAGAGTGTTCCCATTAAAACATGACAGAAGCTCAAGCTGAGGTGGCCTCTCATTCCGTCTTAGGTGCCTTAACCAAACCGATGCTATTTTCTTTGCCACTTGCAGCCAAAGCAACCTTCCAATTCGGACATTAACTTGATTGCTGTTTCTATAAGCTTCTTGGAAATTATGTGACTTGTACCTGCTTTCGCTATAAGAGCAACTTTGTTATGTCACTGTAGTTTTGCCATCTTCTCTGTATTTAGTGATAACAATCGATTTTGGATCGGAAAGCAATATGTTGTAGATGTTCTAAGAAATCTGTTGCTGTACCTGCGAGGTCATTATGCTTTGTTTGAAAATGTCACTGAAGCTTTGATAGCTTCATGCTACTATTTGACAAAATTTCATAATGGGCAATAGCCTAGGAGCACATACATAGCAAAACCAATAAAATCCAATTTTCAGATGGTATAGTATTTTCTAGGTATATTTTAGTTTTTGGCTCACAATCACTCAATCCAGCATTCTTACATTCCTATATTATATGTGCACTAGACTTAATTTTAAAAGTCAATATTGATTTTGAAGACATTATTCTAAGTTGTAGCAATTTTGTTGCTGTTGTTTTTTGTTTTTTAATCAGAGCAGTCATGCTTCAACAAATCACTCTTGAGCCATTGATCCATTTCTGTGATTTGGCAATATAATGCAACACAGTAGCAACCCTGAAAAACACAAATGTAATGAATGTAAACCATAACAGGCGGAGGGAAATTATGTAGAAATAACACCTTTTTGCCTGATTATTAGACATGAGCTCACCGTAGCCCTTGAAGTCCATGTGCAACCTTTAAGTGCGCAATTATTAAGGATGTAGCAGTATTTCTATGCAAATCACCAGTTTCAAATGTTTGAGATGTATGGGGATAAAATTTGTTTCTCGCTTTTTCTCTTTAAAACTTACTACTTAGGAGATCATCGGTGACCCCCAGTTGTTCGTGGAACACATTTTGAGAAACATCACTCTCTAGGGCCAGATTCTCATAAAGTCTTATCGTCTGAGGCCCTACCTGAGATATTGCATAATAACTGGGCCTTCTGGGGATTAAAAATTGTCAAAACTCAAAGGGATTTTGGACCCTGTGACGATGTATGGAGGAGATATTTTTGGATGGAAGTGAAGGGCCACTTTCCAGCTTCCCTTCAAATCACATGATCAACTGCCTCCTCTTTCTGTTTATCTAACTAAAATATTCATATGGCCCAAGCACCTTGGTGGTGGCAGCAGCAGTGGGATCCCTCCAAGGTGTCCTGCCATTTGTTGACATCCATCTCAACAAATGCCGAGCACCACAATGAGCTTTATGCCAACATGGGTGACATAATAATAGGAATGACCGGATTGGGGGCAGCAGGTCCCTGGTGCGGGACTCCAAAGTGCTCTCCAATCATTAAACATATGTAACCAGTGTCCCCTTCAGCACATCCTCGGATTTGTAAGAAACACCTGCATATAGCTTCACTTCAATGACCTTTCCAGATGGGAGAGTAGCCACTGAGGGCTGCCCCTTCTCTTTCCTTGTCCCCTCCCCCACCCCAAGCCAACATGACAGCTCCATCAGCGTCCTCAGCAACAGCCCTGAGGACAGAGTGAGTACATTAAGGAGTCAGTTTATTTCCAATATAGGGATGCTCATAAACCCCACTCTGGTTAACTGTCTTGTCCTGGCCCCAGGTCAGGGTCCGCTATGGTAAGGGGACCTCATGGGCATCATTGTCCAGGAGTCACATGCATAAAAGGCCTTGATTTTATACTTTGACATATTTCCCAATAAAGGTACATACATTTTGTTTGTGCATGTTTCAATTTATTAATGCAAACATTCAAAATACACATTTTTATATTCATGTTCTGGCATTTCTTCATTTACTGTATTTGGAGCCTAAAAAATAAAAGTGGCCTGGGTCTCTTTTGACCTTGTAGCTGGTTGAGCTAAAGTGGCACTGGGGCAATGTCCCTCCCTCCCAGCCAGCAACACTGACCAACACTGGAAGCCAGCTTTAAAATTTCCAAAGTGTGAACATTTCATTCCCAATTCAGTTTGAGAAACCTGGACTGAGATTCCCGAGATGAAGCTAAGAGCTGATGTTGATAGCATTTTACTGGAAATGAGGGTAACAAGAGGCACAGAACATCTCATGCTGTGTGCTCTGAAGTCCACCTTCTGGAGAGGGAACGGGTCTCCTAACACAAAGCTGGAGAGTTTGGACATTATGCTGAGAGTAATGGGGAGCCACTGAGGGTGGATGAGGAAGAGCGGCTTCAGTTCTGTACTTTAGAAAGGTCATTGGCAGCTAGTGGAGAAAGACTGGAGCCTGGGGCTATTGTCCAGGTATTTCTAGGTAGAAATCCCAAGTCAAGTCCCCTGGGGTGGCAAGGCAGGGACCCTGTCCTGAGGGTTTCCAGTTGGAGCCTTTATGAGACAAATGTCCCTTCCCAGGCAAGACACTGCACTCTCCCAAAGACAGAAGGCACCTAATGCCAGCCTCCCTCAAGCCTGACTCAGTTGAGAGTAAGAGCATCGGGAAACCTCTCAGGGAAGAGCAGGTGCAAAGGGGAACAGGAGATAGTTCCTCACTGGGCAAGTTGGGAGTCTGATGTCGCATTTTCTGGAGCAACCTGTCCATTTGCTTCCTCCATCATTTCCTTGTACCGGCGTTTGAAAAAGCCAGCCTGTGGGGAGGAAGGAGAAGAAAAGAGGAAGTTCAGTGTGGGACAGGAAGAGCGATGACAGGTGGGGGAGGGTGTCACCACTTCTGGAGCCCCTGCAGTGTTCCAAGTACTGCACCAGGACCTTTATGCACATTGTGTCATTTAGACTTAGCCAGAATTCTGTGAGCTGGGCACAGAATTCTTCAGACTGAGAAATCAAAACCCAGAGTGGACCAGGCATTTGCTGACGGTCAAAGAAAGGAAGACTCGCTGGTGGCATCAACATTCAGACCCAGGTCTGTGCTTTTCTATTACAATCTGCTGTCCAAGGAAGCACGTAGACAGGCAGAGATGAGTGGAAAAGAAAGGGCGAGAGATGGGAGGAGGCCTGAGAGTCAGGCAGGAAGGCACAAACCTTGGGGACACTTAGATTCTGGGGATATCACAGGTGGGAGGAGTTTCTCACATGAAGTGACCTAGCAAGAATGTGCATCTGACTTCCAGGTGATCTCTTCCTCACACTGTAGAGAGCGGGGTCAAATGCTGCTCGTGTCAAGATGGGGGTGAGACCCTTACCTTGTAGAGTGCAGCTGTGACAAGCGCCAGCAGCAGCAGACCTCCCACGGAGCTGCCCACGATCAGGGGGATGGGGTTGTGGACCTCATACTTCTCCAGCACCGTCTCCATCTGCAGTGGAGGTGACCCCATCAGAAAGTATCAGACCTCATGCCTTCCCAGACTCACCCCAGCACCCGCAGCCTCTAACTCCCCACCCTCCCCACCCCCACCCTTCTCCAGACCCTGCTCCCAGGGGTGAGATGCAGAAGCACTCGTGCACTCAGGGACAACTGTCCTGCCCAGAGACCCTCCCCCCTCCCCCCTCCAAGCTGCAACCCCCCAACCAGCATCACGGGTTTAGCACCAGCCTGGCCACTGCCCACCACACACTCACTACCTGGGCTCTCATAAACGCCTCCTGTCCTGGAAGCTGGGAGTACGTAGATGTGTCAAAAGTGATTTCAGCCTCACTCACGACCAACACCTTCTTCTGTTGTGTCTGCAAAACAGGGGCATGGGGGGAGCTGTGGAATTAGCTCTGGGGATGCTCAGATTTCCAGAAGTGTCCTGGCTCGAGGATGGGCACAGACACAGCCGGTCCCACCCGATCTGGGCGAGGGACTCTACTCTTGGGCCTACACACCTGGCTGACCCAGCCGAAGCTGAGGTTGCCCTGCAGGATGAAGTCAAGCTCCTCCTGGATGCCAAAGGAGGGGATGTCACAGCGGAACCTCAGACACTCAGCAACAGAGCAGTCCTAGGGACAGAGAAGTGGCATCGGGCCAGAGAAGGTTGTTTGAAGGTAGAAGACTGTGTGATCTGAGGGAAGCAGTCGCATCCGAACACAGCAGGGCTGCTCGGCAGGTGTCCTTCTGAATGTAACATGCGTTCCTGAATTAAATTCCTCTGATGTGTGGCTTAAAGTGGGGGACCGCCCAGAGCCCTCCTCACCAGCACAGGATTCTTCTGAATGTGAGTCAGGAAGTCGGACTCTGTGGGAGATATTCTCTTCGAGGAACACTGAATGGACGGGTTCTAGGAGAAGACACGGAGAACACGAGTCTCAGTTGGGACATCAGGGATTCATGAGGGACATAGGGAACCCAGGTAAAGGGCACTGGTGGAGGAGCCACACACAGTCCTTGAGTACCTGGGGGCAGGAGACCTCCACCTTAATCCACACAGCTGCCCTGTTCAGCTCCACAGGCACCCAGAAGTTGACGCTGACAGGCAGGTCTCTCCGTCCCAGGTTGTTCACCTGCACAGAGGGTGGTGAGGCAGAGGCCACACCCCAGCCCACCTCCCCACTAAGCTCCCGCTCCCAGGCCCACCCCAGCCCCAACCCCAGCCCCTGAGTCTCAGCCACTTGCCTGGTATCTGTGCTTGGCCACACCACTCTCCTCCTGCTCTGAGGCTGAGAAGTTGAGGTACTTGGTGGACTGTTCGTGGCTGGAGAGAGAAAAGGCATGGGTGGAGCATGATGGGACAGGTAGTCAGTAGGGCCTTGGAGTGACCTGAAGATGGGGTCCTGCTTGGGTGACTGAGGTGGAATAAGGGAGGGTCTAGGAAGCTGGGTTTTGAAATGGGTGCAGAGTTCTTGCAGAAGCTGCCCATGGAGGAGGCTGCCAGGAACCTGGGCAGGGGCGCAGGGAAAGGGGCTGACAGTGCTTCATAGGCGTGTAGGCACAAGGGACACAGCAAAGGTCTGGGGAGCCTCAGGCCTATGCTGTGGACCAACGCCTGCTGAGCACAGCCCTTTTCTGGTCTCCTGCAGGCCTTCCCTGGCAGCCCCTCTCTCCTGTTTCCTTGGCTTTTCTGGGCCTGGGGCTGGGAGGTAGGGAAGGCCCAACAGCAGACTCTTCACTGGCTCTCAACACTTCCTGAGGCCCGCGTGGGCCCAAGCCTGGAAACTAGAGGCCGGCCCAGACCCTCACATGTGACTGGTCTCACCACTGCCCCTCACAGCTCCACTCCTGGGGTACCTGTCCTTTACCTCATAGTCCAAATTCCAGCCCACCACTCCTGCTCCAAAGCCTCATTTTTCCTCCGCCAAGGGACTCTCCAAAAAGCACCCCAGCCTGGTCCTGAGGGCCCCTCTGAGTGCCCTCACCCAAGAGTTACAGCACAGCATGTGGCTGAGCTGTTGGGCCACACAGGCCCAGGGTGAGGTGCCCCACCTACGGCCCCCACAAGGAGGTATGAGTACCCCCACCGCACACTCCAGTGAACAGCTCAGAGCAGGCAGCTGGCTGGGAGCGCCACATGCGCAGGTGCACCTGGAAGAGTGCAGCTGGAGGTAGGAGCAGAGCATTGACGAGGCGTACCCCACAAGGGCAGGGGTTGGTGTCTGCTTTCCATTACACATAATAGGGCCTCAATAAATCTTTGCTGAATGAATGTATGGAAAGTAACCACAGCTCTGTGCCCGGCACACAGTGAATGCCAGGAAGGCATTTGATGAAGGAAGGTATCTGCTCGGACACTTGGCTTGACTTCTTAGCTTCAAAAACTTCATCTAACGCTCCTGGGAAGCATATTAAGGCCCTATCCTTTCACCCAGCTTCTCCCTGACACCCAGCTGCTGAAATAGGCAGATCATCTGTCCCCGTCCTTCCCCAAGGGGACTGGGAAAAGAGAGAGGGGTCTAAAAGGCCTGCAGAGTACGAGTCTGTTCCTCGCAAAGATTTGTCTTGGCCAAGTGGGGCCCCTCTGAGAATCACAGCCAGCCAAGCCTGATGCTGTGGACCCTTCAGTGTTTAGTTGAGGCCTCCCTCTATAGAAAAACCTCTTGGAAACCCACATGGCCCCAGGGTACAGAAACACGTAGCAGCCTTTGATGAGATTCTGGCTGTGTCAGGGTAACCTTGCTTCCCAATAAAGCTGTGAGAACTTCAAAGATAGGGACATGTCTCATATCTCCTAGGGAACCCAAGAGAATCTTGGGGCTTTTGAGAAAGGCTTCTAAGACCTGTAACCTCTATTAAATGTAGGATATGATGATGATACTATCACAGTTATTATTATCATAACTAGCCCAAAACAAACTCTCATTGATTAATAAGTGCTGCCAGCAGTGAAAGGGTGAAAGGTGGCAATAAAACCCAAAACATCCCAGATATTCGGCTGCTGCAGAGGGTGAGAACCATCCTCCCATCTCCCCATCAGGGTAATGGGGAAACCTTTTGAGGTCACAGTGGGGCACCTGCTGATCACGGTGTAGATGGCGTACTTCACCGGAACCTCCAGCTGGAAGGTGGTCTTGCTGGTCCTGGGGGTGTTGTTCTCACTGAAGAAAGAGGAGGCCCAGTTGCTGGGGGCCCCAGAGGAGGAGGCTGGGCGTGGGGGGGGGGGCGAGGGG
>NW_007734979.1:57965-75560 GCF_000696425.1 Galeopterus variegatus
GGGGGCCCCAGGGGAGGGGGCTGGGCGGGGGGGGGGGGGGCGAGGGGCGCTGCCTGGCTCACCTGCTCACATTGGCTCTCAGGAGCAGCCGGTCGCCCAGCACAGCCGTGGGGGAGACATCAAAGGTAGCCAAGAACGTGATCTGAGGAGAAGGCAAGAATAGAGGGAGGTCAGGGGGAGTGAGGTGGGGTCGGGGCAGGGGGCTAGGGGTGGGTGGATGCGGACCCTGGTGCCCCCCTGGAAGATGATGTGGTTGATGCTGCATCTGGTGGTCCAGGTGTCCTGACTCCCATCTGGGGCGCTGTCACACGTCAGACGCAGGGAGCGCAGCCGCGGGTGGTTCTAGGCAAAGGTAGGTGAAAAAGAGCAGATGAGCATCTGTCGGTGTTCCAAAGACGTTCCGTGAAGCAGCGACACAGTGTCCTGGCATCTCCCTTAAGGTTGTGTTTTTTAAAGATCCTTAGACACTATATGGTCAAACTTCCTCTCCAAGTAGAAATCTCAGATGTATTAGAATTTTCCTTCTTTTTATTTCTTGTTATTTTTAAAGGGCTTGTCTTGTGGAAATTTTGAAACATACTCAAAAGTAGAGAGACTAGAAAATCAACCTCCATGTCTATTACTCAGGTTGTTACCAACATTTTTCTACTCCTGTTTTATTCAGCTGCTCTCCACTATTTTTTCTGAATAATCTAAAGCATATTTCAGACATCATATTGTTTCACCCAGAACTACTTCAATGTATCTCAATGTATAGTTTTTAACATAGTCATGAGACCCAACAAATCACACCCAACAAAATGAAAAATAACTTCTTAGTATCCCAGTCATGTGCAGTTTTCCTAAGTTGTCTCCCAAATGTTATTTTACAGCTCATTTATTAAAATCAATGTCCAGCAAATGTGCGTACATTGCATTTAGTTGATATGTCTAGGAGTGCTTTCAGTGACGGGGTTATCTCCTCTCACAGGCTGGAGATCGCCTTTCCTACTATGTTCTTTCATGCATTAATCCAAACATGCTCCTGTAGGGAGTACTAGACTAAGAGAGACGTAGCAGACATACCTGGCTTAGATCTTAGTTCAAATAAATCAGGGGTAAAAAGACAGTTGCGAGACAATTAGAGAAATGTGACTATGATCTAAATACCAAGGAATCATGTGTTTTACGAGGTGTGATAATGGCATTGGGGTCATGTAAGATGTCCCCACTGTTCACAACTATACAGTGTGATTAGTCCATTTTCTGCTGCTGTGACAGACTATCACAGAGCGGGTAATTAATAAACAGGAGGCGTTTATTTGGCTCACAGCTTTGGAGGCTGGGAAGTCCAAGAGCGTGGTGCCGGCCTCTGGCATCAGAGGTGAGGTTCTCTCTGTTGTGTCATCTCATGGCCGAAGGTGGGAGGGCAAGAGAGTGCCCAAGAGAAAGAGGGCTGCTATGGTTTGAATGTCCCCTCCAAAGCTCATGTTAAAACATCATCCCCATCGTGAGTGTTAATAGGGTAGGAGATCAACTATGGTATTTGAAAGGTGCGGCCTTTAAGAGGTGATTGGCTCATGAGGGCTCTGCCCTCGTGAATGGATTGATCCACTAATGGATTAATGGGTTATCACAGAGTAGACTGGAGGCTATATAAGGAGAGGAAAAGAGCACATGAGTATCCTCAGCCCCCTCACCATGTGATACCCTGTGCTGCTTTGGGACTCTGCAGAGAGGCTCCACCAAGCAGAAGGCCCTCACCAGCCTCCAAAACTGTAAAATATAAATTCTGTTTCCTTACAACTTACCCAGTTTCAGGTATTCTGTTATCAGCAACAGAAAACAGCTATGACAGGGCCCAAACTCATCCTATTATCAGGAACCCACTCCTGTGATAACAGAATTAATTCATTCACGGGGCAAAGAGCCCTCATGACCTAATCATCTCTTAAAGGTCCCACCTCCCAGCACTGTGGCACTGGGGATTAAGTTTCCAACACACGAACTTTGAGGAACATGATCAAAACACAGCACAGTGAAATAAGGAGGTGCAATGACCTGATGTCTAGGATTTGTTCTGAAATACTTCAGCAAAGGAAAAAACATAGATGAAACACATGCAGCAAAATGCTGATAATTGCTGAACCTGGGTGGTAAGTTTTGGGGAGGTTTGTTGAACTACTCTCTACTTTTGTAAATGTTTTAAATTCTTCATAATAAAATTTTTGTAAAAAAATCTATTTCTTTTTGACTCCCTGTGGTCCTAGTTCTGTCTTCTAGCGCGAGGACTGGCAAAAGACAGCCCACCAACTATTTTTCTAAATAAAGTTTTATTGGGTCACAGCTATGCTCATGCATATCCTCATTCATATCAATGGCTGTTTTCACTCCACAAGAGCAGAGCTGAGTAGCTGTGACAAACCGTGCAGCCCACAAAGCTGAAACATTTACTATCTACCCCTTTATAGAAAAAGTTTGCCGAACCCTGATTTAGAGTAAACAGTACATTCAATCCCTCCTTCTACAGAGCAGTGTTTTAAAATATTCGAAGGCTGAGATGCGCTTTCCTTTAAACGAGAAATATTGTCATGAAATGGAACACAAAGAAATTTAAGGCAGGGTCCTCTCTCTCTCCATATTAGTGGTCTTCTGAGAATTTATTCCCAATAGTCAGAGTCCTTAAAATGCAATGTCCAAAGTTGAACCCCATGTGAGCCCAGGCAGGCCCCAGGCAGCATGGCTGCATCCGTGCAGCCCAGGCCAGCCCAGGCTCTTGGCACATGAGAGGTTGCTAAGCATCAGCAGCTCTACCTGAGCTTTGAACCCATCAGCCTCTTCCTTCCCCAGAGGGAGTACCTGGATCCCTGCCACACGGCGATAGGACAGCCCTGCCGGGTAGGAGAAAGTGACTGTGGTTCCATAGGAGTCCTCGCCGTCATTCCACACAGTCACTTCTGCATTGAGCTCCAGGTTACTCCCCACCACCAAGGTCTTCAAGCTGGATGTTGGGGGTGTGGGGGAGATGATTCTGTTACTGAGACTGGAAATACTCTGGGGATAAAATGCAGGGCAGGGAGGTGGGAGATAGACAGGGCACAGGGGACCTGGGTCCCAAGTACAGGGCAGGAGTGTTAGAGAGCGAGGGCCAGGAGACCCAGGTTCCAGGAGGGAAGCTGGGGTGCCAGGGCAGGTCTCAGGGGGAGGAAGCTCACCCTGAGAAGTCAAAGGAGATGCCAAGGTCATCCTGGCAGACGTGGTCAGCTCCGCAGTTCTTCTCAAAGGGGAGCTGAGAGGGAAAGCAGCATGGGGTTTCCCCTGAGATCTGGAGCCCACCCTGTCCACGCCCTCAGGGACACCCCAATCCCAGGACTCACAGAGGCTGTGAGGTATCTCTGAGCATCCACAGCCAGCATAGGCCGGAGGCCTCTGGAGGAAGGGATGGGCTGGGCCACCAGGGAGAAGTTGAGGCGCAGGGTGATGGGGGTCACCGAGTCCTCCACACAGGCCTGCAGGGCAGGTGTTGAACAAAGCGGGCGGTCGATGAAAGCACCGTGCAGAGTCACTAGCGCCCCTCTCTGTCCTCTTCCCTGGTTTTATCTTTCTTCCTAGCAGTTATTGCTACCCAATATACATATCTAGAAACGTGTGTGTTTTGGCCTTCCCTCCGGAGCTCCCTGTGGGCAATGACTGCTGCGTCCCTGGCCCCTAGGACACAGTGTGGACAGCACCTGTCTCAGAGACGGCTCCATAAATACTGTCCACTGAGTGAGTGAAGGAATCCAGCCCAAGGCCCCTGGATTCCATTTCCTGAAATCCAGCTGTGTGACCTCTAGCAGCTGCAGCTGACGTCGCCGGCTCCCTCAGTCACTCAGCTAACATGGATTAAGCACCTCCTGCATGCCAGGTCCTGTGCTAGGGCTGAGCCACAGGGAGGGCCGGAACACACCCTGTTCTTTCCCACCCAGCCCGGGCCAGTCTCCCAATGTCCACCCCCTGGGCATCGAGTGCCCTCACCGGGAGCTGCAGCCTCACGGGTTCACAGTGCAGACCCAGCCCAAGGACTCGGACTCGAGTCAGAGTCCGGGTCTTCGTCTCCTCGAAAATGGCACGGGGACTCAGGCGGCCAGGGTCGAGGGCCAAGTCAAAGGTCACAGAGCTTTGGAGGTCACCTGTAGAGGAAAGTGGGGGATGGAAGGTTGGGAGAGCCAGGATGATTTTCTCTAAGTTCGTTCATCCATGTTGCTGTGAATGGCAGAATTTCATTCCTTTCTAGGCTGTGTAGTATTCCATTGTGTAAATATGCCACATTTCCTTATCTAGCCATCCGACAATGGACATTTAGGTTGGTTCCATATCTTGACTACTGTTAATAGAGTTGCAGTAAACATGGGGGTGCAGGTGTCCCTTCGACATGATGATTGCCATTCCTTTGGGTATACACCCAGCAGTGGGATAGCTGGGTCATATGGCAGTTCTATCTGTAGTTGTTTGAGGAATCCCCATACTGTTTTCCGTAATGGCTGCACCAATTTACAGTCCCACCAACAGTGCAGGAGGTTCCCCTTTAAGTTCTGGATTCGCAGCCCACACAACTTGTCCCTTCTTCCCACCTCATCCTGTGTCCCCTTGCACGGGCTCGCGTCACCTCCACTGGCTCACACACGGAATGTGAGGATGTGGTAGTGAGGTCAGTCTCACCGGGTGCGAGGCCCCTGGTGTTGCCGTTCGATTGTGTTTGTGCTGTTTCTGCCCCCACCTGGCCTTTCTAGACTCCCTTAGTAGTGGGTAAATTTCTCTTTTGAATTTATTATTATTACTCTTAATGTCTCTAGTCCCACCGTTGCTCAGAGATTGAAAGGGCACATTCAGGACTGGCTGTTTAGCTTAGCTGGTTAGAGCGCAGCCTTATAACACCAAGGTCACGGGTTTGGATCCCTGAACCAGCCACACACACACAAAAAAAAAAAAAAGAAAAAGAAAGAATACGTTCTCTGAGGGGCGTGGCATTACAGGAGGAAGGGGAACAGCAGACAGGAGCCCTGGGCTGGGGATCCCAGAGGTCAGCATGCCCTGGGCTGGAGGGGAGAAGACTCACCCAGTCGGTTCTTGGGACTTTCATAAATATGAAGGCAGATGTTGGCTTCACCCAGGTCCTTGACAGAGGCCACCTGCTCCTGGCACTCAAACAGAGACCTGGCAATCTCTGTAGCTGTGAAGCGTATGTTCATCCACACCCTGAGGACAGGTCTGGTCCTGTGGACAGAGCACTGTGCTGAGGACAGACCTTGGCTCCTAGGAGAACAACCTGGAATGTGGTGGGGGGTGGGGGTCCCCATCCACACCTAGGACCACGTGAAGAATGTCTGAGGAAGGCTGTTCTCACCTGAGTAGCAGCACGTGCCCCTGGGCCCCCACGGCTAGGTCCATCAATCCATCCTGGGTGAGGTCCTGACCCCCGCTCAGTGACTGCCCAAAATGCTGGATCCTGGGGGGAAGCTGGGAGCCCGCAATGCGCTGGCCAGAGAGAGAAAGGCAAGTCAGATCAGGGATGTAGGGAGCACATTGGAAATAAGCAACGAGAAGAACTGGGAGGTAGGAGTGGGGAGGAGATGGCTGGAAAAGGGGAAGCATTCCTAAGAAATCAATGAAGAGTGGGGATGCGAGGCTGCCAGTGACCTGAGTCTCACTCATTCATCCAGTTGGTCTCTGGCCCCAGTTCCGACTCGTTCACTTAGGGGCCTTGGGGATTCAATCTTTCTGTGCCTCAGTTTTCTCATCTTTCACATGGGAACAGTAATACCACAGAGTTTAGCTACAAGCATTACATGAGTTCGTTTCTACAGTTCTTGGAATGGTAGCTGGAATGTAGTTAACAGTCTGATGTATCATGACGAGTGTTAAATTTGAAGAGATTTCACAACTCATCCAGCCCCCTCCCATCTCACAGATGCAGGAGAGGCTGGGCGACAGTCCCAGCCTCACAGGGCCTTTAAGAGGCAACTCTAGACCTGAAATCAGACCCTCTGGCCCCAAGCCCAAGGCCCCTTTTTGCTGCCTGTTGCCACCTGTCTCTTCAAAGCACGAGAAGGGCTGAGTTGGGATGGGGACTGGTGACACCCTTCTGAGCGTCACCTCCCCTGTGGGTCCTTCCCCTTTCGTTCCTCTTCCTCCTGTAATGCCACATCCCTCAGAGAATGTGCTCTTTCTTTCTTTCTTTTCTTTCTTTCTTTCTTTTTTTTTTTTTTTTTTTTTTTTTGTGTTTGTGTGTGTGTGTGTGTGGCTGGTTCAGGGATCCAAACCCGTGACCTTGGTGTTATAAGGCTGCGCTCTAACCAGCTAAGCTAAACAGCCAGTCCTGAATGTGCCCTTTCAATCTCTGAGCAACGGTGGGACTAGAGACATTAAGAGTAATAATAATAAATTCAAAAGAGAAATTTACCCACTACTAAGGGAGTCTAGAAAGGCCAGGTGGGGGCAGAAACAGCACAAACACAATCGAACGGCAACACCAGGGGCCTCGCACCCGGTGAGACTGACCTCACTACCACATCCTCACATTCCGTGTGTGAGCCAGTGGAGGTGACGCGAGCCCGTGCAAGGGGACACAGGATGAGGTGGGAAGAAGGGACAAGTTGTGTGGGCTGCGAATCCAGAACTTAAAGGGGAACCTCCTGCACTGTTGGTGGGACTGTAAATTGGTGCAGCCATTACGGAAAACAGTATGGGGATTCCTCAAACAACTACAGATAGAACTGCCATATGACCCAGCTATCCCACTGCTGGGTGTATACCCAAAGGAATGGCAATCATCATGTCGAAGGGACACCTGCACCCCCATGTTTACTGCAACTCTATTAACAGTAGTCAAGATATGGAACCAACCTAAATGTCCATTGTCGGATGGCTAGATAAGGAAATGTGGCATATTTACACAATGGAATACTACACAGCCTAGAAAGGAATGAAATTCTGGCATTCACAGCAACATGGATGAACGAACTTAGAGAAAATCATGTTAAGTGAAGTCAGCCAGGCACTGAAAGAGAAACACCACATGTCCTCACTCTTTAAGTGAAAGCTAAAAAGTAAACAAATAAATTTAAAAACAGAAAGAAAAAAAGATACAATAATTACAATAATATGTCGAACTTTCAAAAGAAGAGAACAGAACTGAGGTTACTGAAGATGGGTGGGAAAGGGGGAGGGGAAGGGAGGGATTGATAAAGGGCCAAGAAAAACAATCACATTGTATAATGTTGAATACACTAATTATCCTGATTTGAGCATCACATATTACACACAGGTATTGATATTCAACTCTATACCCCACAAATATGTACAATCAACGATGTTACAATTTAAAAAAAAAAAAAGAAAGGCCTGCTCTTGGAGTCGGGCCTTCTGAGTGTGACCCAAGTGATACTAGGGTCTACACAGACAGGAGTGTACCTCTAAGCCACTGTGGCAAGGGGCACTTAGACAAACTGGTGTGGACCGAGTGCAGTTTCATGACAACCTGGGGACCGCTGTTATTCTCAACAGGACCTCTCACCCTCTTCTTCAGATCCCCTCCAGATGTGGCCCTCTATTAAGGACTAGTATAACAATAGACTATGATAATGTAACACCCGTTGTGTGCCAGGCACCGCTCTAGGCACCTTGTGTGTACGAAGTCATCTAATCCTCACAACGGCAGCCTGATGAGGTTGGTTCTGTTATTATCACCATTTTACAGATGAGGAAACCAAGCACAGAGAGGGGAGTAACCTGACGAGATCACACAGCTGGGAAGTGGCAAAGCTGTGGAGACTTTCCTCCATACTTTTATTTCTGTGAGAGCTTTTCTGAGAGCTTATGATTCACATGCCATACAATTCACCCTTTAAAGTACACAATTCAGTGGTTTTTAGTATATTCACAGAGCTCTGAAACCATTACCACAACCAATTTTAGAACATTTCCATCACCCCGAAAATAACCCCACACCCACTCGTAGTCACTCCCCTGCCCCTCACTTCCCCCCACAGCCAGCCCTAGGCAGCCACTAATCTACTTTCTGTCTCCAGAGATTTGCCTATTCTGGACATTCTACATAAATGAAATCACACACTCCGTGGTCCCTTATGACTGACTTCTTGCACATAGCATGATGTTTTCAAGGCTTACCCATGTTGTAGCATGTATCATGCCATTGTATGGGTATATCACATTTTTTTATCCATTCATCAGTTGATGGACATTTGGGTTGTTTCCACCTATGGCTACTGTGCGTAATGCTACAAAGAACATCTACTTACAAGTTTTCATGTGGACATATGTTTTCAATTATCTAGGAGTAGAATTATTAGGTCATATGGCATCTCCATGTTTAGCACCTTAAGGATTCCACAGATTTTTCTTGCTGCCTACAAGGTGCCCAGTGCTGGGCCCGGGAGGTAAGATGAGGAAAAAGGGGAGGGTCTTCCAGGCAGCATGTGGACGAGGGAGGGAAGCAAGTGGGAGACTGTTGTAGTGACAGGAACAGTGACAGGCCTCACCTGGCTGGGGGAGGGGTTGATGTCCAGTCCTGAGGCTCCATGAAACACGTAGACAGCACCCCGGTTCTCCTCCTCTCCTGGGGCCCCGATGGCCACGTCTGTCAGCTTGTCCCCATTCACGTCCCCCAGCACTGTCAGAGCTGCCCCAAAGCGGCCCCAGGGGTGGCCCTGCTCCCCCCGAAGAATGACCTCACACCGCCACCTGCTCTGCTGCGCAATGAAATCAGTGCCAGGACCCAACCCGGAACACCCCTCCACCCCACACCCAGACCCACCCGGCCCAGGTCCCTTCAGACACTCACCCCCCTGGGCATGGGGCACACAGACACCTGGCCCCCTCGGGTCTGCTCATAGTAATGGGGGGCCCCAATGAGGACAAGGTCGGTGCTGCCATCTCTGTCCATGTCCACAGAGCAGAGGGAGGCCCCGAAGTAGGAGCCGATCTGGAGGCCAGAGTCCCAAGTCATCCTGCCTGTCCCCACCAGAGGCACCCCGTCCTGGGCCAGGCCCTGCCTCTCCCCAAACACAGGACCTCCCCCCAGGAGCCCCAAAGCCCCTTTGTCTTCTCCTGCTCCATCCCTGGCCACCTGGCCACCCTCGCACTCCACTCTGGCTTCCTCCATGCCCAACCTGGGTCCCTGTGACTTCAGCCTTCGGCCTCCATTGCCTGGACACCTGAGTGAAGATGACAACCTTCCCGGTGTGCTGATGGCGGGGGGCCCCCAGCACCAGGCTCTGCGCCCCCTTCCAAAGGGCCAGCTCGGTGGAGTAACCTGAGGGGGCGGGGCCTCAGCATAAAGGCCCCCCTCCCCCTTTCCCCCTCCCGGGTAGCATGGCTCCCCATCCCCCACCCCGGCCTTTTCTCACCCAAGTAAGAGTCCCTCATGTCCACATTCTCCTGAGACACGTTGATGAAGGTGGGGCTCATATTTGGGGGATACAGGAAGGCACCTCCAGACCAGCTGAAGCTCCCCACAGCCCCCAGAACTGGGCCATCCTGGGAGAAAAGGATTCCAGGGCTGAGCAGGCCGGAGCGGGAAGACAGCTTATTCCAGAAGTGCCTGCCACCGGCCCCACACACCTGTTCAATGCCCACCGTTGCCTCCCCCCACTCCTCTCCCTTATCCCACTTCGTCGGTCTGCGGGCCCCACTCACAGGCGTGAACACAGCGCTGAAGCCCTCCTGGGACAGCTCCAATTCGAAGGAACTGCTGCTTATGGTCTCCGTACCTGGGGGGAGGCATGCCGCTGGGTCCCAGGAAGAAAAGTGGGCTTCCCAGGTCCAAGAGGACACCTCAGCTTTAGGAGAATCTAAGTTGGAGATCAACACCTACAGGGAGCGTCAGTGCCTATGACCTGGGGCACCCGGTTCAAAACGAAAGCATTTATGGCTGAGGGTTTCTGAAGCCAGGAGCTCCGTCTCTGACTTACCCTCAATAGCAAAGATCTTCTCCTTCAGTTGGTTTTGAATATCCCTCAAAGCATCGAAGTTGTCGACTTTAAATATGTGTTCATGGGAGGGCTTGGATGCAATGTCATTTAGTTCTTTCCAGGAATATGTCGCTTGAAAAGCCGATCCGACCTGTCCCCAGCAAAGACCCACTCAGTGAAAATAATACATCTAATATGCCTAAATGTGACAGCTGTCCATATCTCCCAATAACCCTGTGGGCCAGCATTATGTTGCTCAGTGGTCAGATGGGAAAAGCGAGGCTTGGACAGCATCAAGGAATCCAGGGGAAAAGATTGTGGGTCCTAGGCTGGGACGGTGTCCATCCCAAAGCCAGTAGGAACTAAGAGAGCTCGGGTTTCTATCCTTGAAAAGGAAGCTGCCTTGAGGGGAAGCGATGGGAGGGCGAGTGGCCAGTGTACCCCGTGTCCTACCCCTATCGCATAGCGGATGACACCTGCCGCCTCGGCCGTGGGGATGACGTCCGTGTAATCCAGGCGGTCACCTTGCTTCTTCCCATCGGTGATGACGATGAGGATCCTGGTGGCATCCTTGCGGGCCCCACTTGAGGCACGGAACAGTTCGCGTCTATTGGGGAAGAAGTAGGTCCGGAAGCCTGTGAACAAAACCGCACTAGCCCCTGACCCCTTTGTGAAAAGAGGAAAAGCCCCTTCTTCTGGGAGACCCCAGTCCCACCCGGAGGCCCCAGCTTAGCAAGGGGATCATGGACCGGATTTCAGTCTCTGCCTGTCCCTTTCTCATGAAGACAGATAAGGCCCAAAGGAAGACCTGGTTGCTTAGGGAAAGGACCTGGGAGAAGTCAGGACTCACATGACCATTCGGATGGCTGTGGCCGTGTGCGTGTACCCTCTCAGCTGGCGTACAGAATCCAGCAGTCCTAGAGGGTCTGAGCTGTGTATGAAGGTGTTGAAAGTGAAGTGTATCCGGAATTCATGGGAGAACTGCATCAGAGCAAACTGGGAGAACCACACCGGAGCTCAGGCTGGGGCTACGCCACCAGGACCCCGGCCCTCCCCAGCAAGCCTTCCCCAGCAGCACCCTGAAGACTCGCCTCCCTCCCCCCGAGGGCACACCTGGGTGTTGGGCCTCTGGAACTGGCTCATCACAGCCTTCACGAAGTTCATCATCTTGGCAAAATCGCTGAAGGTGATGCTTCCTGAGCCGTCAATCAGGAACACGATGTCCTGCTCCTGCCTTGGGCATTCTGGAGAAGGAGGTGGCACCGGTCCTTTAAGGGACATAAGCACTCATCTTCCCAACACCCTTCCTCTTCTCCCCCATCTGGGACCCGCCCACCCTGCATCCAGGGTCCTCTCCTTGTCAGGGGCAGGGCTTCCCTAACCCCTGCATAGAACAGACCCATTAGTCTCCTGAAGTCTCATAAAGTGGCTGCCACAGTGATGGGGCTCCTCACCCCTGCTCAGCAGCCTGATTGGTAAAAAAGTGAATTCCTCCAAACCAGATGGTGAGAAGCTGAGGGCCTCCTCCTCCTACATCAGCTGTCTGTGCCCCTCCCCCTCTTCATATCCCCTCCATCCAGTAATGGGGGGCCCCTGCTCCAGCCTGGCCAGTGTCTGTCTTCCTTGGTCAATGCTGAACTGGATACTTTTGTTAAATCTCTTTAATGTCAACCCTGGCAATAGCCACACACTGGTGCTGTTCTGTTCTCAGCTTAAATATGGGCCTCCACTACCCTCCTGGGTGAAAGCAGAATCTGTCCCCAGAAGAGGAAGCTCCTCCAGCTCAAGGAGAGGAAGTCTCTTTTCATTCCCACCTCCCAGCTTCCCCTTTCTGACCCGGAGGTCTCCCACCAGTGGGGTCTGGGTGTTCTCATAGGTGCCCAGGCCCCTGTCAGTGGGGAGTCTAGGCCTAAGGTGGTGTTAGAGGTACAGAGTGAAACCAGAAGGTGACCTCAGTCTGAAAAGCTCACTGTTTTATCTTATCTTCCATCCCCATCAGCACCAGGGAAGCCAGGCCCTGTGTCTCCACCTGTGCGTTAACACACACACACGCGCACACTCATGCACACACACACGAACACACATGCACACATATGCACACACATACACACGTATGCACACACGTGTGCCCATGTACGCACACATACACGTACACACACAACACATGCAGGTCCACACACATGCATGTGCAGACACACACACAGTGCTCAGACTGCACCCTCACCAACCTTTCCCAGACCGCTGTGCAAACCAATTAGTTATATCCCAGGGGACACTGGATGAAAGAAATCCCCTTCTCCCTAAAAATAACAGCAGCTGGCATTAATTGAGCTCTCACCTCATGCCAGGCGCTGGGCTAAACCCTGGCCATAGACCATCTTATGTTACTTTCATTGTTGGGCATGTTATTATCCCCATCTGACAGGCAAGGAAACCGAGGCTCACAGAGGGCAAGGTTGTGGGGAAGGCTGTGCAGCATGATGGCAAGGGGCAGGGCATGAAAGCAGTGGCCCTTTCAGCCCGTGTTGAGAACCAAGACACCATCTAATAACTGTTTTCCCATATCCTCCCTTTCTTATCCACTCTGGTAAGAGTGTTTCTGGCCTCACCACACCACCAGTTAGATGTGCTTGGGCTCCTCAAAGGACCTGGTGGCCCTGAACACTCACCCTGCAGGGTGGCTGGGAGCCTGTGGACCTGCCGGGAGGAGGCGGCCAGCAGGAAGCAGATCCCAGTCAGGTGCATGTTCTCCCTGCATGCATGGTGCACAGTGGGGCCACAGGCCTGCAGACGGGGGGAGCTGATGGACATGCTGCCCCTGCTCCCTCCCACCCTCCCATCCCAGCACCTCCAGCCTCCACAAGACCCCAGCTTCAGCAGCCCTGGGTCCCCACTCCTCCCCTCACGATGCTCCTATGACCCAGGACAACTCACCAGAAGCCGGGAGGGGTTGGTAGCAGCTGCCAAGGACAGACCCAGGGACATGTTCACAGCCTCTGGGGGGACTGAGGGGACAGATATGTGCATGGTCAACATTGGGGACAGAGGAGGCTATGTAAGAGCTGGGCGAGTGTCACCTCAACGTAGGAGACACACAGGTCTGACAGGTCAAGTGGGCTTCCAGGTCTCAATGGGGCTGCAGGGTACAGGGGTGTGATGGTCGGGGAGGCCTTGAGGAGGCAGGAAGCCATCCGAGCACAGGAGCATGGCCCTGGGTTCCAGGCAGGGCAGCGGCTCACCCTGCAGGCGGATGGGCTGACACGCGCCCATGCTGTAGCCACACTGGTACAGGCCCCCTGTGTGGTTGGCAGCCTTTATCTCCTGGGGGGCTCCAACCACCACCCTGCCAGGAGACAAAGAACACCGCAGTTAAGAGTATGGATGCCAGAGCCCGACTGCCACTCCAGCAAGTTTGCTTTACCTCTCTGGGCCTCAGTTTCCTCATCTGTAAAATAGAGATTACTTAAATTCTGCGTGGGAGAGATTCTTGTCTGTTTTACTCTCTGGTGTACGCCCAGCTCCTGAGACATATAGCAGGTGCTGAATACATACTTGTTGAATGACTGATTTAGTCCTCATAAGGTTGTTATGAGGACCAAATCAGTCTCCACGTAGAACACGTTCATCCCCGTGCCTGGCACTTGGTGCTTGATACATGTTAGCTGCAATTATTACGATGGCAAGATAGTGCCTACCTTCATTACAAATATTCATAACCCAGGGAAGTTGCCACACCAGACAGAGAGAAAAGTTTGCAAATAACGGCTGGAGGGGAGTGGCATTGGGGAGGGACAGGGCTCTGCTCAGGGAGAGGAGATGAAGGGAGGCAAAGGTCAGTTGCCACCAGTCCTCACCAGGAGTTGTCATACTGGACCACGCTGTGCCCAAAGCCAGCACTATCCACATGGAAGGTTGTTAGCTGTTCTGTGTCCAAGTTGAAGCAGATAGAAGAAGCTAAGGCTGGGGAGGAGGGTGAGAAGAGAGCTTTGGAGAAGGGTCTTCCTCCTGCCTGCCCCTCCCCCAGCTGAGCTCTGTCTCCTAGGCCCCCCACCCCCCGTGCTCCCCTGCAGGCCCAGGCCCCAGAGCCCTTGCTCTTAAACACTTGGAGACCTATCTCACTTCTGTCCTTCCCATGGCACAGAGATGGCTCCTCACCATCAGTCTGCTGTCCAGTTCATTTCTCCATTTCTGCAGAGCAGTACTCAAGCTCTAAAGTCCATCCTCCCCCACCCCTACCCCTGGGACTCCTATGAGGAAGGGCCCAGGAGAACTTGAGGTCCAAAGGGATACTGTGGATGGAGCACGAGGTTGACTTGTTTTGTCTACTTTAGAAATTTCTGGATTGTCCAGGCAACTGATCTCTCTTCCAGCTTCTCTGGAATTCCCCCAAATTGTTTCTTCAATATCCTCTCCCTCCACAAACTCCAGATCCCAAACCCTATGTTCCAGCCTTTCCTAGTGTCTGAGAATCTGTCCCTATCTGGACCCTGATCCCCCCAGCCAGACTCCCAGTTCAGAGCCCTGACTCACTTGCACCTGGATCCCTAAATCCCCCTCCTTTGGGACCCAGACTCACCCATTGACAGGAGGAGGGCTGTCCTGCTCCTGGTCATGACTGCAAGGTCACAGGTGGGGCTCCGAGCTGCTGGGCTGCTGTGGGAACAGCTGGACCAAAGGACTGAGAAAGCAAGTGATGCAGGCAGTCAGGAGGCCAGGGGGGGAAGTTGTCAGTGTGACTCACAGGGGAGGGTGCAGAACATGACCAAAGCGAGCAGAGAAGGGGCCGAGACACCCACGGACACTTGGTCCGGCGCTTCTCTGATCAGATGTGACTTGGCCTGCTTCCCCTGCCCTGCCCCACCCCTCCCAGGTTCCTTCCTTTACTTGCCCCTTCACCTTGAAACTTTGGTCAGCCAGGGGAGGGGAGAGGAGCGGATACCAGCCCCTCAGGACCCTCATGGAAACCATGATGGGAGCCCTAGACTTCCAACCTGGAAACCTTCGGGACAAGGGGCCAGGCATCGGCCCTGGGAGGAGCAGAGTGGGCATTCATCCATTCACTCTCTCATCTGTGCATCTTTATTCAACAAGCCTAATCTGAGGCTGATTGTGCAAGCCTCTGCCAGGAGGGGAGGAAACGTAAACCACAAGAGCCCTGCCCTGGGGTCAGCGGAGAAGGTGGCTGGATGAACAGTGAGATCGCTGCTATGAGAGGGGACCGCAGGGAGCCTTACCCAGGCTGGGAAGGTAGGGGTTTCTGGGAAGGCTTCCTGGAGGAGGCAGCACTTGAGCTGAGTCTTGAAGGCACCTGAAGTCAGGAGACTGCAGGGGAGCATGTTTCAGAAGAGGCGGCCCGATGAGGACGTGTCATGAGACA
The DNA here is from genome assembly GCF_000696425.1 of Galeopterus variegatus. Classification (NCBI taxonomy): domain Eukaryota; kingdom Metazoa; phylum Chordata; class Mammalia; order Dermoptera; family Cynocephalidae; genus Galeopterus; species Galeopterus variegatus. The sequence goes on from NW_007734979.1 coordinate 73,293, forward strand.
GGAGGGCCTGTTTGTGAAATCAGCGCTGGGAACCAGAGAGTGGGAGGTGAGAAGTGGTGACAGATGAGGACGTGGCTGCAGGGAGGAGAGGAGGAGGAAGCAGGCCCCAGGCCCTGGAAGCCCCCTTGAGACCTGCTGACTTTATTCTGAGGGCCGAGGGAAGCTCTGAAGGGACTTAGTGAGAGCTGAGATCTTGACATTTACATTCCAGAAAGCTAGGAAGAGGGGCTGCATGGGGCATGGTTTTGTTGGGAACTAGCTGGAGAGGGGTGTTGGGGGCTGTGGGGTGGCCCTGGGGACTGTGGTGGACCCTGAACTAGAGAGCACTGGGGGAAGAAGCAGGGCCAAGGCCAACTTTGGGTTTGAGAAAACCAGAATGTAGCACTTCAGACAGAGCTTGGACTATTTCAACCTCTCTATGCCTCACTTCCTCATCTGTAACATGAGGGTTATAATAAAAGTACACCCCTCCTGCTGTTGCTAGGAAGGTTGGGTTAGTAAGTGTGAAATGCTTAGAAGAGTGTGCAGAAGCTTTTATTCTTGGAGTGAGCAGGACTAAAGCCATGTTGGGACCTAAAACAGCATGGGTTCTAGAAGATCTTAAAAGAGACAGGTTTTTTTTCTTGGCATGCATTTCTCTGAATTCTCTTTTTCCATGGTTATTTGATGTTTTGAACCTTGGTTATGGGGTAAAATGACATTATTTACATGAATGTAAAGTTGTTTTCTAGTCAGCCTGGAGTTGCAAATTTGCCATGAGACTCATGCTATCCAGACCCTGAGAAATCAATGAAGACATCGATAAACCTGTGCTGATTCCACCCTGAAGCAAACCAAAATCCTTCAGGATCCTAAGATAACATCAAGGATGGAAACAGAAACCAGATGGAGCCTTGGTGAGACCTTGCACCTGGCTCCTTGCAGCTCACGTGCCCCTCCCTCCTGCTTTTCTCTTCCCACATTCCATTCCCTCAATCTCCTCTTTAAAACCCCTCAGTAAATCTGAGGTTTTGAGATGGCTTTATTCTGGCCTTTCTCCTTCAGGTTTACTGGAGAGATGGGTTAGCCTAACATCCCTCCTCTGGTCACCAGGATTCCTCAATAAAAGCCGACTTCCTATACCACCAACATTTGACTTTTGGGTCTTTTGTTTTTGTTCAGGGGCAGGCAGCTGGGCTTGGATTCGGTGATGAGATTTTGGCGAGCCTCAGCCAGGAGCTGAAGGCCCTGGGGTAACAGACTTCAGTGAGCCAAGCCAGGGGTTTTTTGTTTTTGTTTTTGTTTTTTTTTGATGGGGGGAAGGCAGCCAGACTTGGGTTTGGTAACATTATTACCATGTATTATCATTACTGCGATGTGATGGGTGTTGTGGCAGGTAGGAAGGGCCCATGGAGCCTCCAAGAGGAGACGTCCAGGAGGCAGTGAGATGTGAGGTGTGGATCTCAGGAAGTCTGGACTAGAGATGCATTTTGGATCCATCAGCAGACATGCTGGGTGGGATCCTGACAAGAGTGAAGAAGGAGGAGGAAGATGGGCCTGGGGCAGGTCCCAGGGAAGCACCAACATGGGTGACAGAGCAGGAGACCCTGAAGACCAAAAAGGACTTCTCAAAGATGACAAAGGAAGTGACAGAGAAGGAAGGGTATTGTGGAACGGTAGGCTGGAGGGGAGCACAGACAGTGTCGCCAGCTGCCAGATGTCCCCAGCTCCGGCCACAGAGGCTGCCAGTGACCTTGGAGGTGGGGGAGGGGGACAGGCTGGCATGGGTGGAGGAGAGGCTGGGGGTGAGGACTATGGGCCACAGCATCACCTGGAGGTGAGCAGGTGATGGCTGGGAAAGGCGCTGGAACACATGCAGATAAAGAAACCTTGAGAGAGAAGGTGGAAGGTTAAATTCCGAGAAGGAAATGGTGACAGAAAAATCCATAAAGAGAAAGGAGAAGTAGTCCAGATTCTGGAGAAGATTAAAGAAGAACTGGAAATGACTCAAGCCAGAAGCAGGCTGGAGACTCAGGGCAGGCCTCATGGATCAGACGAGAGGCCTCGGCTTCAAAGATGCCATGAATCCTGGCCTCTCCCTGCTCCCTTGCTCACAGCTGGCTCCATCCTTGGTGGGTGAGGAAGAAGACAAGGAGAGGACCGGTAAGACCCCATTTCTTCTCTCAAGATGCCCAACATACTTTCATGTGCTTGAGCCTCAGTGAAGGTGAATTCTTTTTTTTTTTTTTTTTTTTTTTTTTTTTTTTTTTTTTTTTTTTTTCAATATAC